>NC_069384.1:115822625-116123000 GCF_027475565.1 Acinonyx jubatus
TCAGTAGAAGGGCCTAATTTTCATATTATAGGGGATAGTAGGAGAGCTGGATAATTTGAAAGCAATGTGAGGGGGGTGGCATAGGAGAGAGAGGGCAACAAGGAGACAGAAGGCAATTTTCAGTGGTGTTTAGAATAGTAGTCTGGCCTCTGATGAGGGTGTTTTAAACCGTAGTTTCCCCAGTTTGTAAAACTGACCTTGAACAGGTTAAAACTCTGAGCTTCTCTTTCCTTATCTGTGTAATGAAAACCATAATACCCACCTCACTCAAAATACACAAAGTTCCTGGCACCTCTTAGATAATTAGTAACTGATATCTAAAATTGAAACCCGGTGAAACTGAGTGTTTTAAACAAATTATGCCAGTTTATTAGGGGTCTTAATCAGTACATAACCTCACAATTCTCTATAGCTAACTGCTAATTTAAAGAGTACTTTAAATTTTCTCTAAAAAGTGTTAAAATTTTTTACTTGAAAAGAATCATGTTTTCTGTTTGGCCTCATTCCAGTTAGTTTTAAATAGAAATGTAATGATGATTTCTGTTTGAGAATTTAAAAACATGACTGGTTTGCTTAGTCTTTTCAGCACTGTGGCTTAGTATTCTGGTGTATTTCAATATGTAACATATAAATAGTATATAAATATAGGTAAGTGTGCAACATATAAAATATAGGTAAGTAGTATGTTGTGTATAAATAGATTAACATTTTCAGTAGCTTCTACATAGCAGGGTTGTAGAAGTCATATGTGGTCAAGAGAATTTCATTTTATAATTTATACTGTGAGCAGAACAATGTAATAATATAGACTAGTGCAAAAGTGACACAAATGAGCAAATTAGGGAAAATATCTCCATGTGAGTCAGCTAACATTCAAAAAAGCCTTCACATAAAGAAATTTAATTTGGGGCACCTGGGTGGCTCAGTCGGTTAAGCGTCTGACTTTGGCTCAGGTCATGATCTCACAGCTCGAATTTGAGCCCCACATCGGTCTCTGTGCTGACAGTTCAGAGCCTGCCTTGGATTCTGTGTTTCCCTCTCTCTGTCCCTCCCCTGCTTGTGCTTTCTGTCTCTCTCTCTCTCTCTCTCTCTCTCTCTCTCTCTCTCTCAAGTAGATATTAAAAAAGAATTTTTAAAAAAAGGAAATTTAATTTAATTCTAAATTTATTTAGAATATACAACACTTTTTTTTTTTAATGCAGGGAAACTGATGCCTGTAAAATGCATAAATCCTGTGCTCTGTCATGATCCAGAATGTGTAAGGAGTTGTATAAGTAAAAATCTCTTCCTTTAGGAGACTTACGTTCTAGTAGGGCTTCCACCAAAATTTAATCCCCTTTAAAGCCCCTACTTTTTCAAAACTGTTTCTGCTTGTAGCTGCTGCTAATTTTCTTTCCCCCATTCCCTTTAGGATTCCTTACCAGGAGGCCACTCTTCACTCCTCTACACTCTCTCCACCACATGATACCACCTCCAAGACAGAAAAGTGTTTTCATTTTGGTCCAGCAGATCTGTTGGGCAATAGCAGAGTAGGTGAGACCCTAGTACTCCCTTTTATAAACATGATCTCCTCTTGGACCATTTTCCCAGGGAGGAAGGGTGAGGAGGCCCTTGAAAAGCACTTTCTTCCTGAGCTCTGTTTATATCATGAGAAATTTTACTGTAGAATTTTTTTGTGAAATGAATTCTTTAGGGGCGATTGGGTGACTCGGTTGGTTGAGCATCTGACTCTTGATTTCAGCTCAGGTCATGATCCCAGGATTGTGGGATCAAGCCCCATGTCAGGCTCCATGCTCATCATGGAGCCTGCTTAAGATGGATTCCCTCCCTCTCTCTCTCTCTCTCCCTCCCTCCCTCCCCCTGTGCCCCTCTCCCCTGCTTGTGCTCTCTCTCTACAATTAAAAAAAAAAGTATTTAAAAGTAGTATTTAAAGGAATGAATTCTTCACATACTCATTGTATTCAGTAAAATAAGTAAACTGACTGAGTTTAACATTTACAGCTAACATTATCCATGGTAATATCACATATGAATTAGTGTATTTGTAATCCACAAAACTTGGCCTGAGCCAAAATAGATGGATTAATATAAATGTATCCCCATTACTGTAGGAATGATTCAAAGACCAGACCTACTTGGTTATGAAATGAATTTCATATTCAAAAAGAAGCATACTTGAACTAATTGTGTCTGCCTTTTGATTCTACCAAGGCTATCACCAGAAACAAGGAAAAGTGGCTTGTTAAATTCTATTTTTTTTTTATTATTTTTCCACTCCACCCTACCTCAGAGGTAAATACAGAAGAGTTCTGGTGTGGCTGCGGTAGATAAGAGGAAGGCACAGGTGGATAGCAACGCATTGCAGTCTGGCAGTGGGGGGACTGGATTGTTGGTCACATGCTGGCAGTACTTCAGTGGCTGTACAACCTTGGGGAAAAGCCTTTAAATAACTTCTCTGGGCCTCTGTTTCCACCTCTGTCATAGTACCCAAAGCTTTTTATGAAATTAGTATCTGTGTACTGCCTATTGAATACAATTTAAAGATAAAAAAAGATCATTCTTAATAGATCAGATTCTGATTTGAAACATTGGCTGTAAAAATAATGATCAGTTCTGAAAGACCTCAATGTGAGACAGGGAGCCATCATAATCCTCGAGGAGAAAGCAGGTAAAAACCTCTTTGACCTTGGCCGCAGCAACTTCTTACTCAACACGTCTGTGGAGGCAAGGGAAACAAAAGCAAAAATGAACTACTGGGACCTCATCAAAATAAAAAGCTTCCGCACAGCGAAGGAAACAATCAGCAAAACTAAAAGGCAACCGACAGAGTGGGAGAAGATATTTGCAAACGATTTATCAGATAAAGGGTTAGTATCCAAAACCTACAAAGAACCGGTCAAACTCAACACCCAAAAAACAAATAATCCAGTGAAGAAATGGGCAAAAGACAGGAATAGACACTTCTCCAAAGAAGACATCCTGATGGCCCACTGACACATGAAAAAATGCTCAACTTAACTCATCATCAGGGATATACAAATCAAAACCACAATGAGATACCACCTTACACCTGTCAGAATGGCTAACATTAACAACTCAGGCAACAACAGACATTGGTGAGGATGTGGAGAAAGAGGATCTCTTTTGCATTGTTGATGGGAATGCAAGCTGGTGCAGCCACTCTGGAAAATAGTATGGAGGTTCCTCAAAAAATTAAAACTAGAACTACCCTGTAACCCAGCAATTGCACTACTAGGTATTTCTCCAAGGGACACAGATATGCTGTTTCAAAGGGACATATGCCCCCCAGTGTTTATAACAGCGCTGTCAACGGTAGCCAAAGTATGGTAAGAGCCCAAATGTCCATCGATGGATGAATGGATAGAGAAGAGGTGGTATATATATATACAACGGAGCATTACTCAGCAATCAAAAAGAATGAAATCTTGCCATTTGCAACAACGTGAATGGAACTGGAGGGTATTACGCTAAGCGAAGTTAGAGGAAGACAAAAATCACATGGCTTCGCTCATATGAGGACTTTAAGAGACAAAACAGATGAAAATAAGGGAAGAGAAGCAAAAATAATATAAAAACAGGGAGGGGGACAAAACCTAAGAGACTCTTAAATATGGAGAACAAACAGGGTTACTGGAGGGGTTGTGGGAGGGGGAATGGGCTAAATGGGTAAGGGGCATTAAGGAATCTGCTGAAATCATTGTTGCACTATAAGCTAACTAATTTGGATGTAAATTAAAAAAAATAAAATTAAAAACATGATCAGTTCTTGGGTAGCCCAACCTTTTTCATCTCTTAATATAAGAAAAAAATGTAAAAAAAAAAAAAAAAGCGGGGGGCAAAAGAACAGATAACAAGTCTAGTGAATTTACTGCAGAAAACCTAGTTAAACCCTAAATGTATAAGATTTAAGGAGGCTGAGAGGCCATATTTTTGGGTATTCCTGTCAAATCTGATTGGAAGTAATTTCTTCTTTAGCAGTGATTTCACAGAGGGTACCTTTAACATGTGTTAATTTGGATTTTCTCTCTTTCAGAAAGGTAATCGGATTAGTTATATTAATATTCAATCCAGAATCCATGGGCAAGCTAAATAGAAACAATGCATCTGTTGCTTTTAAACCTCCAATTTTGGGAGCTCTTTCTGTAGGCGTGCATTAAATGTCCATTTGTCTTTGTCTTGTTTCTTCAAAGAAGTGAATACAAACTTTATATGTTTAATTAGCAATAGGTATTTAAAGGGTCACTTAAAAAGGAAGAATGAACTGTCCTTTTGAATGTGTAAATAAAAGTTCCTTCCATACAGTACTTGAGTACCTGCTATTTTGTAATATTTTTGCATTAGTGATTATTTAAAATCTGTAAGACACCATATCAGTTAAAATTTCTCTTTCAAAGGGTGCCTGTGTGGCTCAGTGGGTTAAGTATCGACTCTTGAATTTGTCTCAGGTCATGATCTCAAGGTTGTGAGATCGAGCGACATGTCAGGCTCCCCCTGAGGGCAGAGCTGTCTTAAGATTCTCTCTCTCCCTCCCTCTCTCTCTCTGTCTCTCAAGAAATTCAGGAAACAAATTATTTTTAAAATTTATTGAATTAAGAATTATGTTTAATGGCAGGTAATACAAAATAAATTTTTCACTTAGCAAATTGGTAAAATTTAAAGGAAAATGATATTTATTAACACTGAGATAGATGGTCACTCACATGATTTGGGTTTAAACTGAAGGAGCCTTGCTAAAAAGAAGATAACTTGGCAAAATGTTTCCTAAGTTGTAAAAACATTGACCTGTAGAATACACATCCTTCTTAAATTATTTAATTATAAGGGAATAGTCAGAAGTTTGTGCCAATATTTATGCAAATGGAAATCATGTAACATTAGTCATAATACCAGAAAAGTGTGAACAATAAAAATTGAATAGTTTGAATAAGTTAAGGTAGTTTATTGGTACCTTCTACTTAAACACATATTTGTTCACAGTATTTCTAATAATATTTATTATAAAACCCCTCCCATGCATACACACAGAAACAAAGACATACATGCATGCATACACACACAAGACATTCACCCACGTTTTAAGAATAGTTATTTTTGGAAGGTTGCCTTAAGAGTTCTGTTCATTTCTTTATACTTATGTTTTACAAATGATGATGTTTTATTTTTGTAATCAGAAATATATATATATGTGCTTCTATTTGTAATAGTTTAGCAACTTTTCAAAAACTCTTTTAAGTATAGGTCAGTTCTGAAACTAACCACCCAGAGAGTTAACACAGACTGCGTGAATATAAAGGTACAATACCCAATAAAACTGCCACCCCATAAGATACCCGTTAGTTCAGAGATCCCCAGGTCACCCACACTTCTGAACAACTGGCTACAAATTTAGGGGTTCTCAGCACCTCAGGTTTGATCATTCACTGTAATGACTCACAGAATTCTAAGTGTTACATTTACAATGTGGGTTTTATTATGAAGCATAAAAATCAAGACCAGTCAAATGAAGAGACACATAGGGTGAGGTCTTTTAGGGTTTCAAATTGAAATTTTCATGCCTCTTTCTTGTGGAGTCAGAATGCGTCCCCTCCCAACATACAGTTGTGTTTACCAACCAGAAGCTTGCTCAAGCCTCGATGGCTAGAGTTTTTATTGGGGTTTCATTACATAGCCATGGTTACTTGAATCATTGGCAAGTGATTGAACTAAATCTAGAGCCCCGTCCATCTCCCCAGAGGTCATGAGATCAATAAAATACCACCCTCTTAATCACATGGTGATCTTTCTGGTATGATCAGTCCCCATTCAGTGACATCTCCTTAGCATAATCCTGAGTGTGATCCAAGGGCCTACCGTGATTTTTTTTTTAATTTTTTTTTCAACGTTTATTTATTTTTGGGACAGAGAGAGACAGAGCATGAACGGGGGAGGGGCAGAGAGAGTGGGAGGCACAGAATCGGAAACAGGCTCCAGGCTCCCAGCCATCAGCCCCAGAGCCCGACGCGGGGCTCGAACTCACGGACCGCGAGATCGTGACCTGGCTGAAGTCGGACGCTTAACCGACTGCGCCACCCAGGCGCCCCTAGGGCCTACCATGATTAATAAAGATATTTCCTAGGGTGCCTGGATGGCTCAGCGTGTTAGGCGTCAGACTTTGGCTCAGGTCATGATCTCAGTTCCGTGAGTTTGAGCCCCGCATCGGGCTCTGTGCTGGCAGTTAAGACCCCGGATACTGCTTCGGATTCTGTGTCTCCCTTTCTCTGCCCCTCCCCTGCTGGCACTCTCTCTATCGCAAAAGTAAATAAACATTAAAAAAAAAAAAAAAAAAAGACACTCCTATCACGCAGGAGATCCCAAGGGTTTGGAAGTTTCTCCCAGATCCTGGGTCAAAAGCCAGACAAAATCTTTCATATATATCACTAAGTTATATGTAACAACCGAAAGTTAGTAGTCATCACTTCCTGTGGAAATGGAAAAAAATGGTTAATATGTGAGAGATTAATCAAAGCCTAATAGATGTTTCTTTTTAAAGCAAACCATGTATACATTCCTAGGATTATTAGCATATTATTTTATATCTACCCAGCATGGATTATTGTGAAATAAGAGGTTTACAAAGTATGAATGTTTGAAAAAAAAACCAAAAACCAACATTTACATTTAAGTTTTATCAAGACTTTCAAATAAATCAAATGTAATATTACTTCTAACCATGTACACATATATTATCTCAAATATATACCATGAAGTATTACACTAATATAGACATAAAATACTCAGTTTTTCATAATGCAGGATAATTAAAAAAATAACTTCAATACTTATATCTTGGAGCTGTAATGAATATTGTAATTTTTAGAAGATGTCTTTAACATAACTTTGTCTTCTATTTTTAAAGTCAATTACTGGACAAATCCATTCATCTGAATAATATAATTAATGTCACTACCTTACTAAAAAGTAAAAGCAAATCCTGTGGAACATGTAAGATGTACTCTAACTCATTTGTCTTTCATTTAGCTACAAATAGAAAAAGCCCTCTAGCAATGCCTCCATTTTCTCCTAGTCCTTTCCAATTTGAAACTCATTACAGTGCTCATAAAATCATGTCTGCTAGAACCATACTCACTGGTGGCAGAAGATGGGGAGTTATTGGTGTCAGCTTGAAACCCAGTATAAAATCTTCACCAGGGATGCTTAGTAATGCATATTAAATGGCTGAATGGCAGACAGCTCTTTTTTTGTACTACATTTGAATGCTGAAACTTATTCTTGGTCTCTTCACCAGCTGGTTTATTTTACTTAGTGAAATTATAGTAATAATGCATGTTTGTTGAGGATTTCCTATGTACCAGGCACTGTTTTAAGTGCTATCTGAGTGTACCATTTCATTCTTGGAGGTGGATCCAACTGCCATGCTGCCCATGACACAACAGATAACCCAACAGCAGAGTAGTCATTCAAAGTCACGTAGCCGTTAGGGATACCTGGGATCTGTCTCTATCTGAACCACTGTTCATACTATCTGAAGTGTGCTGGTGTGCACCAGTCTCTCCTTCAAGTATTCCTACCTTGAATACGAAGGATGTCATCTAGAAGTTCCATGTTAAACCCAAATGGACAATTGTGGTAGATGGACTACGACTTTGCAGGAACCAGCTGTTTTTCCTGCCCTTCCAGGAAGAAACAGAGGAATTGCACAGACAGTGACCTCCTGCTTTGCTCTTCTCTCCTCTCATGGTTGAAGGCACTGGAAACGGGCAGAGCCCGAGGTCTTAGTCTGCATTAGCAAATTTCCAAGACTTCTGCCTAGAAAATTCAAGATTATCACATGTCCAGAGGCTCCCTTGCCAAGACGCCAGGACAGATTCCAGTAAACATTCAACTGTAAAAAGCTGATCATTATTCTCATTATTCTCAGTTTTATGATTGAAGTTTCAAATAACCATGTTATGGTTCTGGACCTTGTGGTTTCATTGAGCTTTCCTAGTATGTCACTGTTCACAAAGGTGGAACTGACGAGCAAGGTACAGCACAGCTGCAATGTTCTACACAGCAAGAGGAACCCATGTACATGCTCTCTGGCTGTAGGATTCCATTTACGCTATCAGGGCTGCCTTGCAAAACAGCAAACCACCTCGTCCTATCCAGCCCACGTCTCCTTTCCCTCTTCGTTACGTGCCAGTTGGCTTAGATTCTCCCGTATGCAGCCTAAGCCCTGAAAATGCAAAAGACCTTTGGAATTCATAACTCTTGGGACCACGTCATGCTGACTTGTTATGGAGACACAGTTCAGTTTTTTAATCTGAATTCCATCTGATATAAAGCCAAAACTCAGCCTCCTGTCAACCTATGGCACTTTTTGTCCTTGCTCGGTGATTGGGAAATCTGAAAACAATCCATTGAATGTTAAGGGAGGATTAAGTTACAACATTCATGCTCGTACCAACTGGAAATTATCCTGCCTTATGTAACATTCTGGATAAAGCCATATAGTAAAATTTTATAACAGCGGGAAGAGAATTTGGGGTGAAAAAGGAAAAGAAATGAGCATCTCAAAGGAGAGGAGAGGTAAACGAATTCTGTAACACCTGCAGCTTGTGAGGTAGTATGTACATACATTTGATTTTGATGTTTGTTGCTTTGTAAAAGATTTTAATAAATTTTTTAAAATTTAAAGATTGGTTTTTTTTTTCAAGTTGCTACTCAATCACTTAAATCAGATTTGAATTCTAAGTTCTGCCTGGCATGGTTGAGAGCTATTATTTTTCTTTGCACAAGATCAGCCTCAAACAAGCCTGAACACAAGGATCCCTTGGGGCTGTATTAAAAGTACAGATTTCCCGACCTGGACCCCAGAGGTACTGCTTGATGTTTGGGGTCCAGAATTCTGTGTTTCTTCTTTCAAGTTTTTATCTTGAACATAAAAAATATTCACATCTCTATCTTGACTTAAATTCAGCAGTTGTTAAAATTTTCTGCTTTTGCATTCTACCGTTTGCCACTATAGATACTTTGGATGGATGGATGGATGGATAATTTACTCCTTTTCATTAAGGCACTTAACAATCTGTTCTAATTTGTCTCCATCACTGTTTCTTCATGGTGTACAGTTCCCAGGATTAAGGTAGAAAGGAAAAGCATATGTTTAGTTAGAAGGTTATTCCCACATGTAACTGTCAAATAGTTCTTTTTTATTGTGAAATCATGTCAGACACATGCCTATTTAAACAAATATGTACCTTCTAAAGACTAGTGAGAACCCATCACTCCTGTTTCCACCACCCTGTTAGAACTAGATTAGGAGGAATATCAAGCCCCTGTAGGCCACTACTGAGCACTTGCCCCACACCAGATCTCCATATGAAACCAATTTCCTGAATTTTGTGTATTCCTTAACATTTCCTTAAAGTTTCCCCCATATATGTATCAGAGAAAAAATATTGTGTTTCATTTTTCCACTGTTGAACATTCTTAAACGATATATATGTGTTCTCCAGTGGCTTTTTTTTTTTTTTTTTTTTTTTAGTGTCGTAGTAGTGTTGAGATTCATCTCTCTTGATGTGTATGGCTATAGTTTGTTTTCACTACAGTAGGCTCTTGTATCATATGAATGTAGCAGAATTTATTTATTCAATGTATCATTGATGGACATTAGGGATGTTTTGAATTTATTTTAATATGAACAGTGTTGTCAACATTTTTGTATATACCTTCTCTGTAATGTATAAGAGTCACTTGAGGGTATATTCCTAGGAGTGCCCAGAATTTAAGATTCTAGAAAGGTGTGGTCATTTTCTAAATACCAGAAGTTACCATCACTGAAGGTATAGGATCCATTCCGTGTCCTCCTTGGTTGGTCTGCAATTGGGTCTGGCTTTTTGATGTGCCCCAGAATACTTTTTTAGCCTTTAAGACACATAGGACTTTGTACAACTAGCTGAAGTTCCAGATATGAGTGGAAATGGTACAAGGTTGATGGTATTTGACCCACGCTTGGCAAGACAGTCACGTGAGCTGGAAATCGACACACTGGCTTATGCCATGGTGGTATTCAGTGAGTCGACTCAGTATCCATATTGACTACTGTCTTATATGGTGATCTGATGTTTCTTCTACATACCTACTCTGCATTGATGACTTGCTACTCAGTTCGAACTACACAAATGACCACATTTTGTGATCTAATGAATAGGTTGAAACGTTGGAAAGAAAATCCAAAAGAAACTTTGAATTAAGAAGTACTTGATTTTAGCAGGGTTGACCATTTATGTATGAGCGAGATAATATGATTAAAAATAATATATGGAAAGTGCTCAACCTGTTGTCTGACATTAGATAAGCATTCAGTAAATAATAGCCTTTGTTGATGTTCTCCTTTTTAATTGTTACCATCCAGAACTCAAAAATCTTAAAATTCCTTTCCCTGATAATAACTTTTTTTTATTATCTTGAATGAATTCCTGAAATCTCTCCCCACCCCTTGTTTCAAATCCCATCTCAACTTCTGGTTTATTTCTCTTGAGTTATTCTCATAATGTTTACATATATCTGCTGTTTATCTAAATGAAATAAGCTTATTTTGGTCTCTTAAAACATGCCTAGTTTGAACTTAAAAAAAAATTTTTTTTTAATGTTTATTTATTTTTGAGACAGAGCATGAGCGGAGGAGGGGTAGAGAGAGGGAGACACAGAATCTGAAGCAGGCTCTAGGCTCCGAGCTGTCAGCACAGAGCCCAACACGGGGCTGGAACTCACGAGCATGAGGTCATGACCTGAGCCGAAGTCGGACGCTCAACCGACTGAGCCACCCAGGCGCCCCTGAACTTTTGATTCCTACCCTCCCCAGTCCCCGCCATTTTCCCTACCATCTTCCTCTCTAGTTCAGTTAATGGCATTGTCATCAACTCAGGTACCCTGGCCTGAACACTGACACCCAGTCTTGACTCCTCTTAGTGCGTCAGAAACTCCTGCAGGTTCTGCTTCTGACCACATTTCACCCTCTCCAGTGTTACCTGCCTGTCTAAGCCAGCATCGGGCTCACCTGGATTACTGCTGCCATCCCGTCTTCACTGCGTACTTCCACTCTTGCCCCCTCAAGATAAAGTGTAATCAGATCCCATCACTCCACTGATGAAAGTCCTCCAAAGATTTCCCAGCTGCAGTTACAGCAAATCACAGATGTTTTGCCTCAGCCTTCAGGTGTGATCAGGCTTGTCTCCATCTCTTCCCTCCATTCTCCTCATTCCTTGTGTCCCAGTCATACCTGACCTCTTTGTCACCCTTGAGTATTCCGAACTCAGTGCCACCTCAGGGCCTTTGCACATATTTCCTGTTGTCCTACAACTCTCTTCCTACATTTTTAGTGTAATGCCGCCTTTTGTAGTTCACATAGCTCAAAGTTACCTCCTGGGAGAGGCTTTCCCTGAACCTCCTGGGACTGCCATCCATGTTTTTCCTGAACTGTTTATTTTGTTTCTTTATAACTGTACTACTTCAGTTTAATCTGAAATATTTGTTAAGGTGTTTTTAATCTCATGGCACTAAATTAGGATCTCCGGCATGATGGGCAACTGTTTCTCTGGTTTATTACTGTATTTTCAACATCTATAGTAGTGCCTACACAGTAGGTGCTCAGTAAATATTTGTTGAATTAATACAAAACTTAGTGAAATGTAATTCACTTTACAAATGTAATTACAAATGTAATTGAATTTGTAATTGAAAAATACAAATTACAAAATGTAATTTTTGTAGACAAAAATCACAAAATGGAGCATCCAGGTGGCTCAGTTGGTTAAGTATCTGATGATCTCACGGTTGTGAGACTGAGACCCGCATCAAGCTCTACATTGAGCATGAAGTCTGCTTGGGACTCTCTCTGCCCCTCCCTCACTTGCTCACATGTGTGTGCTCTCTCAAATTAAATAAATAAACTTTAAAAAACCCCACAAAACCTGTTACTTGTATTACTAAGTAATAATATATATATAAGTTGGTATAAATATATTAGAGCTTTAAAACATTTTATTTTTAGTACTCATTAGAACTCTTCAAAAATGTCAGCCAGGTATATAGGTCTTTTGTGAACACATTATTATGATTTATCTCAAATGTAAATTATGTGACTATCTAAAACTAAATTTAAATTTACTATCTGTATCTAAATTTAAACTTATGTATTTGACATGTTTTTAGGTCTCACTCCACTAGAATATAAGCTTCAGGAGTGCCCATCTGGTTTGCCACTATACTTTCTTTATTTTCCTCTATTTTAATTCCAGTATAGTTCACATACAGTGTTATATTAGTTTCATACTGCTATATTTTCAACATCCATAATAGTGCCTGATACATAATAGGTGCTCAGTAAGTATTTGTTGAATTGATGAAGGAATGAATGAAAGGTAACTGACAGCTAAAAAAATTACAGATCTTTACATGTATCACTAAGTCGTAATAGTAACCATACATATATCTTAAAGTATTAAAATGTTTTATTTTGGGGGTGCCTGGGTTGGCTCAGTCGGTTAAACGTCCAACTTTGGCTCAGGTCTTGATCTCACAGTTCGTGAGTTTGAGCCCCACTTCCGGCTCTCTGCTGTCAGCACTGAGCCTGCTTCAGAGCCTGCTTCAGATCCTCTGTCCCCTTCTCTCTGCCTCTCCCCTGCTCATTCTCTCTCTCTCTCTCTCTCTCTCTCTCAAAATAAATAAACTTAAAAAAATGTTTTATTTTTCAGGACTAATTGGAATTCTTCAAAATGTCAGGTAAATTTTTATGAATAAATTTTAATACGCTTTATTTTCAAATGTGAATTGTGTGATTTTTTTTCCTAAAAAATTGGAGTTTATTTCCTTTTGAGGTTTATTTATTTATTTATTTTTAGCATTTAGAGAAAACTTGTATATGTTCATTTATACATGTGAACATTTCTATCTACCTTTGGCAGAAAAGGATTAAAAGGGAGTTACGTGGGCACGTATGTATTTGAAAGATCTCTCAAATATGTGGGGAAAATAAAGTAAAGGAAACAAAAGAAAGTAAATCTGCAAAGAGGAGTATAATCTTAATTAACCTGTGATGACAGTCTGCCCGCATAGAGGAGGGCTCAAAAGCAGGGTTGCATTTCCCAGCAATGCAGGAGATGACAAGGCAAGAAACACCACATTTATGGGACTTGGGCTTTTCTTGCAATAAAAGTCAGTTGGTGAAGAGATTCAGAATTTTTCCTTGTAGGGAATACAAGGAGACATTTCTCTGATTGCAACAAGAGGACAAGATAGCGTCATGGAAAGTGAGTTCAGTTCCTCCCTTGCAGTATTTACAGCAAGCAAGGTTGCTTTTACTGGAGAGGTAGATTAAACCACCTCTAAATGAGTTATGTATGGTACCACTGCATTGTAAGCCATTACGTATTTATCATGTTATGTTTTGAATTTATTTAAACACAGTCATTTTCCAAAAGAGGTTAGGGAAAAAATAAGATTCACTCTATATATGACTGTGTTCTCCATAACATACAGTGGGGAAAACAGTTTTTGCAAATGTGCAAGGAGTTCAAGTAGGTGGGAATCAGCATGAAGTCAGCCAGACCACTAACGTAAAAGTGTGTTGCTTTGATCATAGCACAATGTGAATAATCGCTTAGTTTTTTTTTTTAATCTATAGTCAGCCTGAAAATTCATGAATACATATTAAGAGGTTAAAAGCTAATATACATAAAGAATCATGTGTCTTTAAAATATAGTAGTGTGTTTCATAGTTAGATTCATGGATAACAAAAAATGAATATATTCTGTTATTACATTATCACTTCCATTGTAAATCATGTCCCCTCTCCCTTTCCCAAGGTGTGATCCCCACAGCCCCTGAGCAACCTGCAGATGAGAAGGACAATCAGATAAAGTCTCCTGATCAAAGGCCTGATGCACCTCCTGACTATAATTCCCATTTTGTATCAGGTGAGTTAATATTCAGAAAGGTTCTTTTCACCTCTCCAGAAAACGATAATAGTTAAGATTGCTTTTAAGAGTAATTAATTGAGTGATTCAGTAAATAAGTATTGGAAGCTTCCAGGGTGCCAAGTAGTTTACCAGATGTCAATTAGAATATATTTGTGGGCTACTGAGGAAGGAAGTTGTACAAATCCTGATGGCATTCTCTTTGCTCTGTTATGAAAACATGAAGAAGATGTTGTAGGGCCAAGATGACAGTAACTGGCTCTAACAAGGATTTGAGGGAAGACCTAACTGAGGAAGTCAAATTTTTCTGGCTTGCTGAGGAGTTTCTCACTCAAAGAAAAGGAGGAAGGAACCATGCCTGGCAGAAAGAATTATCTGTACATGGCTAACAGGCACATGAAAAAATGCTCCACATCACTCATCATCAGGGAAATACAAATCAAAACCACAAGGAGATACCACCTCACACCTATCAGAATGGCTAACACGAACAACTCAGGCAATTATAGATGTTGGCGAGGATGTGGAGAAAGGGGATCTCTTTTGCACTGCTGGTGGGAATGCAGACTGGTGCAGCCACTCTGGAAAACAGTATGGAGGTTCCTCAAAAAGGTAAAAATAGAACTATCCTACGACCCAGCAATTGCACTGCTAGGTATATATCCCAGGGATACAGGTGTGCTGTTTTGAAGGGACATATGCACCCCTGTGTTTATAGCAGCACTATCAACAGTAGCCAAAGTATGGAAAGAGCCCAAATGTCCATTGACGGATGAATGGATAAAGAAGATGTGGTGTATATATACAATGGAGTATTACTCGGCAATCAAAAAGAATTAAATCTTGCCATTGGCAACTACATGGATGGAACTGGAGGGTATTATGCTAAGTGAAATAAGTCAGAGGAAAACAAATATATGACTTCACTCATACGAGGACTTTAAGATACAAAACAGATGAACATAAGGGAAGGGAAGCAAAAATAATATAAAAACAGGGTGGGGGACAAAAACATAAGAGACTCTTAAATACAGAGAACAAACAGGGTTGCTGGAGGGGCTATGGGGGGGGTGGGCTAAATGGGCAAGGGACGTTAAGGAAGACACTTGTTGAGATGAGCATTGGGTGTTATACATAGGGGATGAATCACTGGAATCTACTGAAAACATTATTGTATTATATGCTAACTAAGCTAACTAACTTGAATGTAAATTAAAAAAAAAAAGAACTATCTGTACAAAAGCATGAGGTTATGAAGGTCTGGTATGAGACATGCATGGGACAAATGCAAGAGAAATGGAGGTAAATGGCCTTGGGTGCTAAGGAGTTATACTAATATCTTTAGAAGTCTGAATTTACTTGTTGGTGACTCAATGCAATGGATGCTCATAATGTTAGTAGAAATTTGAGTTATTATAGTCTTTTTAGAAAGTGGGGCACCTGGGTGGCTCATTTGGTTAAGCATCAAACTGACTGGTTTCAGGTCAGGTCTTGATCTCGTGGTTTGTGAGTTCTAGCCATGCACCAGGCTCTGTGCTAACAGCATGGGGCCTGCTTGGGATTCTCTGTCTCTGCCCCTCCCCTGCTTGCACTCTATCAGTCTGTCTCAAAAATAAATAAACTTTAAAAAAGAAAGTAATTGGGCAATGTGTAAAATTTTTAAAATTAGAAATACACTTACTTTTGAAGTAAGGAAGGAAATAGGATTCTACATAAATACATTTTAATGACTTAGAAAATGATGAAGTGTAGCAATATTTCTTTTTAAAAATTTTTTAAAATCTTTAGTTTTGAGAAAGAGAGAGAAGGGGAGAGGCAGAGAGAGAGGGAGACACAGAATCTGAAGCAGGCCCTAGGCTCTGAGCTGTCAGCAGGGAGCCCGATGCGGGGCTCGAACTCACAGACTATGAGATCATGACCTGAGACGAAGTAGGACACTTAACCGACAGAGCCACCCAGGCACCCTGCAATATTTCTCTAAATATATATTTAAGTGTATATTTAGAGGTGGAAACCATTGAGTTAGTCTGTGAGAGAGGAGAAGAAACTTCAGTACCCACAGGATCATGGTAAAAATGTTGTTTTGGCTCTAGACACAAGATCCGTGGAGCTCAGTTAACCTGTGCCCTTGAGGTGTTTTCTGAAAACAGCAGGGTTTCCTTTTCCCCTTTCCCTCATAAATATGCATGATGTGTAGATCTGGTCCAATATAACCCCTCATTACTAGCTCAACTCCTAAGTCCACAATGTTGACAGTCCTAAATTATAATCATGCTATATCTGACCATTTCTCTAAATTTACTTCAGTGACTGTCAACATGATCTACATACATAATCTATCTTTGAGAGAGCTTGAGCAGGGGAGAGGCAGAGAGAGAGAGGGAGAGAGAAAATCCCAAGTAGGCTCTGCATTGTCATCTCAGAGCCTGATGTGGGGCTGGAATCCACAAACTGTGAGACCATGACTTGAGCTGAAACCAAAAGTCGGACGCTTAACTGACTGAGCCACCCAGGCATCCCTCTACCATTTTTAAGTAACATTGATTGTAACCATGTTCTGCTCATCTGGGAAAGTGTCTTTTCCTCTGTATCAAAAAAAAATTATCAAGAGAGTAGGATATGTCATTTAAATCAAATGACTAGATAAATTGAAAAACATCATCTAGTAGAGCATGCAACTGAATTTTCAGTTATGAAATATAGTAACAAAAATTCATTATGATCGCCACCTAGTGGCTGAATTATGTACTTAATCTATGATGACAGATGCAAATTAGATCCCTGTAATTAACATGAAGGAACTTGAACTACTATAAAGTATTTGTCTTTAATGCCCTTAATTCCTTTGACTTTAAGCCTCTCTTAGCCCCCACCCATATCAGTCTCCTGTGGTCTGAACTCGCATTTCCACCTGCCTGTAAACCACTTCCCCTGGAAGGACCCCAGATCTCAAGCTAAGTGATCTGCAATAAAGCTTGGGCGTCTTGCTCCGGAACACATTCCCTGTTTTTTTTCTCTCTTCTGGAGGCCACAGGGACCCATGTCAGAATGTGAGAATCTTTCCTCATATCCAGTCTGTTACTGAGATGGGACTGTCCATTCAGTGTTGCTTATTAGACTTCCTACATTGCCTCCTTTCAGCCCTCCCGCAGCAGGCACCTCCTGCCTAACCTAACCTCATCCACAAAGGGTCCAAGTGTAAGTCTGATCACTTCACTTTCTCTTTTATTGGCGTACGGTTTAGGTTCTTTGAACAGCGTATAGATCCTTCATAATCATCACTCCCTCCTTCCTTTCTAACCTTGTCTGCTCAGTCTCCATACATAACCTTGCCCCCCCTGCAATTATGGGTTTCCCCTGTGCAGCTGTTCATTTTGCACCTACTCCCTGCATAAAACCTTTGCCCATTGTGGAGGTGCCAGCTGGGTCTAACCTGTCAGCACTAGCCCCACAGGGTACCTCCTCTGCCTAGGCTAGGCACTGCTCCTCTATAATCTCTTCGCACACCATGAATCCACGTCTGATCGCACAAGTTACTTGCTTCATGATAACCATTCACTTTTTATTTTTTAATCTGTGTATTTAACACAGAACTGAACGTCCTTGAAGACAGATGTGTCTTTCTACCTCTTTCTGTTTCTAGCAGCAGGCACAGCAGCATGTCCTTGAAATGGGCTTGTGGCGTGTTTCCCAAATAAAGGAATGCTTGATTTATTTCATAGCCTTGTTCTCAGTGAGTATTGGAAGAAATAGTTCTACAATTCATGATGCTCATGAGTGGGGTTTTTGTGAGTAACCAAAATGTCCCAGACTTCATGAGCTTCAGAAGCCACTCTCCCCTTTAATGCCCAGCTCACCAGAATCTGACCCTCTGTCCAATTTGTCTTGCTCAGAAAGTGTCATTTTTCTTTATTTCTCATCCCAAACAACTTCTGGAAGTTTGGGGGAGTGTCCCTTCCCGGTGGTGGTTGGTCTCATCAGCATTGGCAGACCCCAGACCACTGCTTTGCCTCTATGCTGGTCACCTCTTACTCTTTCTGAAGCCAGCTTTCTGCTAGCTAAGCTGTTTTTTCCTGTACCATGACATCCCACAGGAGGGGTGTGTGTGTGTGTGTGTGTGTGTGTGTGTGTGTGTGTGTGTGTACAGAACTTAAGGCCTAAAAAAAACAGCCGCCAGCTAGAGTTGCTCTTCCAGTCTATAGTGCCAAGGCCATCCATAGAGTCCTGTTTTGGATGTTCCCAGCCTCTACCTAGCCTTTGATCTAAAGGGAGTATTTTAATTAAGGGGGCATCTGCAGTCAGAATGCTTGAGTTTTAATTCTGACTCTGTCACATATTGACACCATTGATTCTTTAGGAAGTTACTTAACCTCCTTATGCCTCAATTTCTTCCTCTGTAAATTCAGGATCATAATAGTCCCTACCATAGAAGGGTGATGTCAAGTAGTTAGAACAGTGCCTGGAACATAATAAAGCTCAGTAAGTATTAACTATTCTCCCTCTTATAAAAATAGTAAACATAGTTTCCTCTAACAGGAGTTGCTTCCTAGGGTGCATGGTGTTCAGTACCTGGTTCTCTGGGCTCTCTGAGAGAGAGTACTCTCCACCTTAACCTGATCTTTCAAATCTTTTAATTCTGTAAGAGTGACCTTTTCAAAGAACAGCTACTAAGGGACTGTTTCCATTTTTCAGGAAATATCAGTCCCTGCCCTACACAGCTGTGTGGCATTGCTTTTTGATAACAAAAAGATACCGATTCCCCAGTCTGTAGACCCACAGTGCCCAACGCCTGGGTTACTTTGGGAAATAGGACACCATCAGTGGGGCTTCAACATCACAGCCCAAGCTTAACTATCTTCATCTTGTTCCCTTTAGCATACTTACTTAGACATGAGGTGAATCCCGCCTTTTAACACTCCTTGCTGTCTTTTGTACCAACATCTAGTAATTTTTGAGCACATGTATAAGAAAACACAGATACACGCATATATGCGCATTATAAGCAGTAATTTAATAAATAGCAATTTTCAGAGAGACACTTAGTTTAACCTATATTTAAATTTTTTTTTCAACGTTTATTTATTTTTTTTTGGGGGGGACAGAGAGAGACCGAGCATGAACGGGGGAGGGGCAGAGAGAGAGGGAGACACAGAATCGGAAACAGGCTCCAGGCTCTGAGCCATCAGCCCAGAGCCTGACGCGGGGCTCGAACTCACGGACCACGAGATCGTGACCTGGCTGAAGTCGGACGCTTAACCGACTGCGCCACCCAGGCGCCCCAACATCTAGTAATTTTTGAGCACATGTATAAGAAAACACAGAAACATGCATAAACGCACATTATAAGCAGTAATTTAATAAATAGCAATTTTCAGAGAGACACTTAGTTTAACCTATGTTTAGATAAGATTTGTTTTTTGCCTTTGAGGAGAGTATCCACAAAACTTTTTCTAACCATGGTGAAAACAAACTTCTATGCATCATAGTTTTGTAACGTTGTCTCCATCTTTTCCATTCTAGAATAGAATCTTTTCTTTCTTTACATTGGTTAAACAAAAGGGTCTTTAAATCACTGGCTTTGGAACATTCTTTTTTTTTAATTTCTTTTCTTTCTTTTTAAAGTTATGTCTACACCCAGTGTGGGGCTCAAACTCACAACCCCAAGATCAAGAGTCCTATGCTGTACTGACTGAATCATCCAAGTGCCCCCTGAAGCATTCTGGATGACAACCTACTATGACCCACAGTAAATATATATAAATATATATGTAAACATATAAATATATAAATATATATATAAATAAATATACATACACATATATGTATATATGTAACAATATTTATATAATATTTATTATATATATGCTATATATAACATTTCACCAAGCAGCACTCAGTTCAGTGAGTATACAGCATACAGGCAATACAGTTTGATTTTTTTCTTTTTTACTTTATTCTAATGTAGTAAATCTTATTTTAAAAATTGCAATTGTGAATCATTAAATTGATTTTACAGCCCAGTAATGTACGTACAGATTGTAAAATGCTGTATTAAAACAGTGTTTCTCAGTTGTTAAGAATTAATGAAATAGCTATACCTACATAAGAGAAAATATACCTTAAGGCAATAATTGTTAATAGAGTTTAAGAACATTTTATAACAGAAGTGCCAGTCCATCAAGAAGACATAACGATTGTATACATCTAAAAACAGAGCTCCAGAATATATGAAGCAAAAATTGACATAATTAAATGGCAAAATAGACAATTCAATAAATACCAGTTGGAGACTGCAGTACCCCACTTACAGTCATGGATAGAACAACTAAGCAGCAGATGAAAGAGGAACTGGACGCTGTAAACAATATTATAAAGCGAACTAAACATAGACATATATAGAACTGTCTACCCAACAGCAATAGAATATACATTCTTCTCAAGTGCACATAGGACATTCTCTAGGATAGAGCTACTGATTAAGCCATAAGACAAATCCCAATAAATTTAAAACAACTGAAATCATATAGATTTCACAATGGACTGAAGTTAGTAATCAATAAAAATAGAAGGAAATTTGGGAAATCTGAGGAAATTGACACACTCTTAAATAACCAAGAGCAAAAAAAAAAAATCACAGGAGAAATTGGAAGATACTTTGAGATAAATGAAACCACAATATACCAAAGCTTATGGGATATAACTAAAACAGCTTAGAAATTTGTAGCTATCAACATCTACATTAAAAAGGAGGAGGGGCACCTAGGTGGCTCACTTGGTTAAGCGTTCAACTTTGGCTCAGGTCATGATCTCACAGTTCATGAGTTGCAGCCCTCCCTCTCTCTCTGCCCCTCACCCAATCATACTTTATCTCTTTCTCTTTCAAAAATAAATAAACATTAGAAAACTTTTTTTTAAAAAAAGATCTCAAATCACCAACCCAACTTTCCACCTTAGAAAGAAGCCAAACCTTAAGTAGGAGGCAATAATAGAATTTAAAGTAGAGGTAAATAAAATAGTGAAAAAGAAAAGCAGTGGGCCACATGGACAAAACCAAAAGTTGGATCTTTGAAAATATCAACAAATAGAAATCTTAAGCCAGACTGACCAAGAAAAAACATAGATTCAAAATATTAAAATCAAGAATGAAAATGGAGACATTACTAAAAAGCTTACAAAAATGTAAATGTATTGTAAAAGAATACTATGAACAATTATATACAAATTAGAAAACCTGAAGAAATAGATTCCTAGAAATATACGAACAACTGAAAGTGGCTCCAAGAAGAAATAGAAAACCTGAATGGAGCTATATAGCAAGTAAAGAGATTGAATTAGTCATTTAAGAATTTCTGATAGGGGCGCCTGGGTGGCTCTGTCAGTTAAGCAACAGACTCTTGATCACAGCTCAGGTCATGATCTTACTGTTCATGAGTTCAAGCCCCACATAGGGCTCTCTGCTGACAGTGTGGAGCCTGCTTGGGACACTCACACACACACACACACACTCTCCCTCTCTCTCCCTCTCTCTCTCTCTCTCTGTCTCTGTCTCTCTCTCTCTCTCTCCCCTGCTCTCTGTGCCCTTCCTCCCCCTTGCACATGTGCATGCATGTACACTCTCTCTCTCTCTCTCTCAAAATAAATATTTAAAAAAAAAATTCGGACAAAGCCTAGGCCTGGACAGCTTCGTTAGTGAATTCTACCAAATGCTTAATGAAGATTTTAATACCAGTCCTTTACAAGACACAGAACAGTGAACACTTCCCAATTCATCTGTGAGGCCAGTATTGCCCTATTAGCAAAATCAGAAGAAGACTATAGAAAACCATAGACTAATATTCCTTATAAATATAGATGTAAAAATGCTCCACAAAATACTAACAATATAGTAACCAAATCTAACAATATGTAGTAGGGATTATTACCATGACCAAGTGCAGTTTATCCCAAATATGAGATAAAGTTGGTTTGTCATATGAAAATCAGCCCATGTATGTACCATATTAATGGAATATTACTACAAAAATCATATGATCATATCGGTAGATAGAGAAAAAGCATTTGACAAAATGAAACATCCCGCATGATAAAAAACACTCAACAAACTAGGGATAGGAGGGAACTTCCTCAACCTAATAAAAGTCATCTATGAAAAACCCACAGCTTAACATCATGCTTAATAGCAAAAGCTGAAAGTGTTTCTCCTAAGGTCAACAGCAAGACGATATCTCTTCATGCCACTTCTATTCAACATTGTATGGAGGTTTTAGCTAGGACAGTTTGGCAAGGAAAAGTAATAAAAGTCATGCACATTGCACATTGGAAAGGAAGAAGCAAACCTATTTCTGTTTGACATGATCTTATATATAGAAAATCATAAGGAATACACACACACACATACACACGCACACACAATTAGCACTAATAAATGAGTTCAGCAGTAGGAGTATTAACCAGTGAATTTCCACTTTGGAAAACAGGGTGGCCGTTTCTTCTAAAAGTTAAGGCTAGTTTCTGACTCCTAGGTATATACTCAAGAATTGAAAACTTAGGTTCACACCAAAACTTGTACACTAATTTCACAGCAGCGTTATTTACAAAAGCCAAAAAGTAGAAATGACCCAAATGTCCATTGGCTAATTAATGGATACATAAAATGTGCTATGTCCATGCAATGGAATAGTACTCGGCGATAAAAGGAATCAAGTACTAGTACATGCTACAACATGGTCACTTGAACCTTGAAAACATTATGCGAAGTGAAGGAGACCTGGCACACAGGCTATATGTTATATTATTTCATTTATATGACATGTCCAGATTAGGCAAATCTGTAGTGACAGTGGTTTCCGCAGGCTGGGACACAAGATAGGGAATGACTGCTAATGGGTATAGATTTTCTTTGTGCGGTGATGAAACTGTTCTGGAATGATAGAGCCATCATTAAAAGCACCCCTTTGAGTTACTATGTCAGTGACCTTAATAACATCAGTGTACCATGCCAGTTATGTGCTAGGTCTTGGGCTAAGCCCACTATAACCTAATGAAGTAGGTATATTATTGATGTCTCCAGAGGAGGAACGTAATACAGAGAGAGGCCAACACGTTACTTGGTGTTTCAGATCTTTTTTCTGTACCTTTGTGTAGCATAATTGTCTTCTACGGTTTAAGAGGATTAAATGAGGTAATATGTGAAGCCCCTGAGTACATTGTTGGTACATGGTACACATTCAGAAAATGGATCATGTTTTATTCTTAAGTGGATGTTGTGGGATACCTGTCTTTGTTATGGAAAAGTCATTCTAACTTCTGCTGTGTTATAGTGTTAATAGTGTATAACACTTCCATTTGTTTTTGGATACAGGACCCCCTGGACCGGCTGTCCCTGCACCTGCAGGCTACGCAGGAGGCTTGCCTATGGGATACAACAGCCCACAGCAGCCCGGTACCTTCTTCTCGTACCAGCCAGCTGGTGGTGCCCATCCTATCCAGTACCAGCCTGGCAAATACCATATGTCAAATCAGCCTGTTTCAGTAACATGGATGCCAGGGCCTCCTCCTATACCAAACTGTCCTCCTGGTCTGGAATACTTAACCCAGGTAGTCCTCACAAATCCAAATGATCTTCTTATGAAGTATGATCGGGGATCCGACAAGAAGAGATACAAAGCTAAATAGAGTAGATGAAAGTGACAGGTCAGTGATGACAGAGGTCCAGTTTGTGAGACCATGGGAGTTGTGGTACTCATTTCAGAAATATGAAGGGGAAATGAGGAATACAGGAATGTATTTGGTGGGATCGGCACGGTTTTCTGAAGGATGTATGTTGAATTTTAAGATTTGCAAGGTGTCCTGTTGAAGGCGGTTTCAAAAACAGGACTAGAGGAAAAACTGTCAAAGATGCCAATTCTCATTTGCATAGAAGTGAAGAGTTAACACCAGGAAAAACAACATCAAAGAGAACAGAACAGACCATGAGTGAATCACTGGGGGTCTCTGCCCATCCTTTTTTCTCATTACCCCTGATTGTCATTAGCCACTCCCTGCCACCCTCCAAACATAAAATGTAAATCAAAAGAGGAAACCTACCAAGGGTTTTGCTTCAGGCCAAGTTCCAGAGGATCTCTTCCCACAACACAGTGAATTCTTATTTTCCACCTCTGTGCACATTCTGGAGGCACCAGGGTATCCAGATCAGAAACTGGGGCAGTATGTCAAATCAGTGTTCCAAATGATGTTTTTAAAACCACATGTCAGAAACTCAAAAATATTGCCTAATGAAAATAAGATAAAGCTAGTATTGGAAATAACTTAGAACCTATTGAATCATGTTTGATTTTAGAAAAAGGAAGGGCCCCTGGCCGCTCAGTCTGTTAAAGCATCTGACTCTTGATCTCAGCACAGGTCATGGTCTCATGGTACATGGGTTCGAGCCCCACATCAGGTTCTGCACTGACAGTGCGGAACCTGCTTGGGATTCTCTCTCCCTCTGTCTCTCTCTGCCCTTCCCTCACTTGTGCTCGCTCTCTCTCTCTCTCTCTCTCTCAAAAATAAATAAATAAACTTAAAAAAAAGACATATCATATGACTTCACTCATATGTGGAATTTAAGATACAAAAAAGATGAACATAAGGGAAGGGAAGCAAAAATAATACAAAAAGAGGGAGGGAACAAAACAGAAGAGACTCTTAAACACAGAGAACAAACAGGGTTGCTGGAGGGGCTGTGGGTGGGAAGATGCGCTAAATGGGGAGGGGGCATTAAGGAAGACACTTGCTGGGATGAGACCTGGGTGTTATATGTAGGGGATGAATCCCTGGAATCTACTCCTGAAATCATTAATACACTATGTGCTAACTAACTTGGGTGTAAATTAAAAATAAATAAGTAAATAAAGACATTTTGAAATACATTATAAGCAAGGGACTTGCCAGTTCAACACATGTCTCCCCACGTAACCAACATTCCTTGGAGTTGATGTGTTTCTCTTTTCCATTTTATATATTGACAGGGACCTTCTGAATCCTGTGCATTGAGAACCATAGGTACAGTGTTACAGTGTTGATATTTCAAAGTCAAAACAGTTGGATCACAAAAACTGAGATTTCACATGAGCCAAAAATTTTATGCAGTTTTTGTTTTGGCAAAATATTGACAAGTACAGTGGTAGAGTAAACCCCTACGTTATTTCAGAAGCTTAAAAAATGCTTTATAGTTAATCACATTTTAAAAGTTCCTTTTTTATACTAGATGATAAGTATAGAAACTGTCCTTAGAAATCCAAGATCTGCAGTCATTTCTCTTTTCTAAATGTATAACTTTAATTTTGTTCATCTAAATATTAAAAAATAGTTTCTTAATTTCTTCTATTCTGACAGAAGTTAACACATTTTATGAATTCTGTTTCTTTGTTCAGGTTTGTTTTGAATAAAAAAAAATAAGTGAGAAAGGAAACAAAACAGGTTTAGAGACAGACCAACCTGGTTTTAAATTCTAGCTGTCGTCCCTCCTCACTCTGCAGCCTTCAATAACTTCTATAACCTGTTGGTGCTTGAATTTCATCATCAATAAAATAGTACTAGCAATACATACCTTATTGGGTTGTTAGGAGAATTTTTAAGAAGGAAAGCTTTATACTGTGCTTATTATTTTTGGCACACAGGGTCCATCCAACAGGTGGTAGCTGTGTGGATGTTATTAGCGGAAACACTGTATGCAAACAGCCCTTCATTGCCTTATCATTTTCCTTATCCTATCCTTTTTGCAGTCTCCTGTGCAGATTCCATGAATCATTATCGGGACTCTCAATACTCTGGAGCATCCAAAGTAGCAGGATTATATTCTTTCTAGAGGGTTGGCGTGGCCGGTGACTCACCAATTTGTTAGAGAACTGCTCCTTAACAGCCATAGTGTCTTCTGGAAAAACTGCTTTTATATTAACAGGCATTATTTCTTTAGAATATTGTACTCAGCAGTGGATGCTTTTTATCAGCAGTATTTTGACTTTTAATTCTGGATTTTTAAAGGAACTATAAACCATCTTAGTGACCACTTTGGTATTTTATAAGATGTGTTTACACCCCCTCACCGGATTGTGTTTTTATATCAGAAAAATTTTTTTAATGAAGGAAGGGTTGTATCCTCTCCATACCCTCTGTAATCAGTTAAACACCACAAAACATTTATGTCTGGTTATTTTTAACTTTCTTTATTACCACATTCACGTATTCTTTTATTAGCCATTGTATTCAATGAATATTCGGTGAAATATGACATTTCAGGTGATATTCTGGTCTCAGGGATTAGGAATGATCTATATATCTAAAATTATATAGAGGGGGGTCTGGGTGGCTCAGTCAAGTGTCCCAACTTTGGCTCAGGTCATGATCTCACAGTGAGTTCAAGCCCTGCATTGGGCTCTGCATTGAAAATGCTTCGGATCCTCTGTCTCCCTCTCTCTTCCCCTCCCCAGCTCACTCATGCACACACACACACGCTCTCTCTCTCTCTCTCAAAAATAAGTAAACATTAAAAAATTAAAAATAAAATTATATAGATGTGATTACTCTATCCTCAAAGAAGTTTCTTCTTTTCTGCTAGAATATTCTCAATTCTATCAGGTAATGAGCCCAACAAACTGTCTGACTTTAGGGTGATTCCTAAGTGACATTAAGGTAGAAGTTTATCTAGTTGTTTTCCCAGCTCCCTTTTCAAGAGATCCCATCCCAGAATGTTTCCTCCCCTTTGCCCTTATATAATCACATGCTTCCAGCCCTTGTGGACCCTCTCCTTTAATTAAAGCCTGCACCTAGTGAATACCCTGGCATTAGTAGCTCAAATGGTTGGGAGTCAGTGTGTGAACATCTTCCAGAGGTACCTGTGAAAATAAGATAAAACTAGATACTCCTGTGTGAGGTCCCTGGCTGAGTTGCTCTCTAAGCCGCTGAGAAAATAGCCTACTGTGTGGTTGGTCCACGTTAAACTGTCTTGAACTTCCCCAGCAACTCCAGTCTGTGAGTGACGTGTCGATAAGACCAGTGAGTTGGGACTGAGCTAGAAACAATCTACGTCCACACAGCTTCTTCTGGATGCTGTGACTGCAGCAGGAAAATGATTTTCTGATATACCAGGCAACTGTTTGTCTTTTAACATAGAACTGGAGAACACTGGTTTTCTCCTGTGTTCCTCTGCGGAACAGGTGCAGACAGGCTACTTTCACTAATTTTTTTTTTTTATTCCATTCAATGCTGAAAAGATATTTTGGTATCAATTGATAACCTTTTCATACCCATCTCATCAGTTCCTTTTCTAACATTGATTTAATTCTGTGATTATTTTTTCCTAATTGCTTTGTTCTATCCCAACAGCTGGACACCATTCACGTCCTTCAGCATTTTGAGCCTCTGGAAAGTATGTATAATTTTGTTAGTGTTCAGCAGGTGGAAATTTGAATCAGGTGGAAATTTGCATTACCCAATATCTTGTTCTTTATTTATATTGGTCATTTCTTAGTGGTTCGAAGTGAAAAGACTGTCTTCTTTTACCCTTTCCAAAAAGTAAGAAAGGGAATTATTTTGTATAATTTTATCTATTTATACATGATACATACATTCGTAGACTTGAAAAAGACTTACATTTTATCTGGTCAACCCCCATACCATATTCTACATATTCACCTTTAATGGAAGAGGAAAAGAAGGAGTCAGGACACTAAATGAGTTCGCCAGAGGCACCACAGTCAGCTAATGAGTGGTAGCGCTGGACATGGAATCTAAATCTGTGAAGTTCTAGTCCAGTGCCCTTGCTTTGGAAGTAAAAAGGAATCACAGTCAACATAATGCCTGGTCTCAGTTCATCCTCACTTGATTATTAACCTTCACTTTATCCCCAGTTCCACACATTCATTTGACCACCACATACAGTCTCTGACTTTCTTTATTGCGATTGGTAATGACCCTGGTCGTCTCAGTATATTTCATGAGCTGATTCACTTATGATGAAATGTATACTTTTATTTAAATGCCTTTTTAGTGAAAGCTTTCTGAATTCAGATACACCAGGAATATAGTTTCAGTCTTTGCTTTTATGTGGAAAAATTTTTTAAATCATTTTATACCGACCTTCATTTAAAATTTTCAAAATGACTGAATACTTTTTGGGCAAGTGAATTATTTGGTGTCCTAATCAACTGAATATAGTTCACTTCAAAATTTTAAAAAGCTATTTTGGGGGCGCCTGGGTGGCGCAGTCGGTTAAGCGTCCGACTTCAGCCAGGTCACGATCTCGCGGTCCGTGAGTTCGAGCCCCGCGTCAGGCTCTGGGCTGATGGCTCAGAGCCTGGAGCCTGTTTCCGATTCTGTGTCTCCCTCTCTCTCTGCCCCTCCCCCATTCATGCTCTATCTCTCTCTGTCCCAAAAATAAATAAACGTTGAAAAAAAAATTAAAAAAAAAAAAGCTATTTTGCTTTAAGCACCTAAGGAATACTACAAAAGGACTTCTTGAGGCCCATTTTAACTGCTTCTAATTTAAAGTGGATTTCTCATTCTATTTTTTAGTGATCACATCTTTTGAAACTAATAATGGATATGATATTAAAAACAACCTGGACCAGATGGTTTACATAGTAAATGAAGACACAGACGACTTTACCAGAAATGCTTATCGGACACTAAGGCCCTTCGTCCTCCGGGTCACTGACTGTATGGGCCGAGAAATCATGACCATGCAGAGGCCTTTCAGATGCACCTGCTGTTGCTTCTGTTGTCCCTCCACCAGGCAAGAGGTCAGAGAACACAAGTCTAATTCCTTGTCTCTTCCTGATCCAACTCTTGACAGCATCACTGTGCTCCTTCCAGAATGACACGTGAGGGGGTTTTCACTGGCTCTGCTGGTCAGACTGAAAGAAGAGAGCCGAGGGGGTAAAGGGGGATGGGGAGGAGGGCCGCCAAATTGTCTCACCTGAGGAAAATCACAGAGGGTTTTTTTCTTGTGGGTTCTTGTCTTCTGGTGCTAGTTGGGGCTCAGGCTCAAATCAGGATTATTTGGTGACCACAGTTCTGTCGGTTGTGTCTACTGAGTTAGAAATGTATCTGTTGCCTACAACAGAAGTCGCACACATTTGTCTAAATGCACCTACCTATCCCCAGATAAGTTGTCCCTAGACATAATTGTATACTTTCAGAATTGGAAGAGACTTAAAAACTTCTTTTTTTAATGTTTATTTTTGAGAGAGAGAGAGACTGAGTGTGAGCAGGGGTGGGCTGAGAGAAAGGGAGACACAGAATCCAAAGCAAGCTCCAGGCTCTGAGCTGTCAGTACAGAGCCCGATGAGAGGCTCAAACTCACGATCCACGAGAACATGACCTGAGCTGAAGACTGACGCTTAACCGACTGAACCACCCAGGCGCCCCTAGAACTGGAAGAGACTTTAGATAACTGTACACTGTCCATCCCAATCCACACCTTGCCACAGATAAAGAAAGGGTGGCTCAGAAAATTAAGCACCCGATGAGCGCGTTACACTCCACCAAGTACTGGAACTGGAAAGCAGATGTTTTGAGTTACAGCTGGGTTCCTCTTCTACAACCTGTGAGGCTCTAGGAAGGTTGTTTGCTGCAGGGAAAAGAAGCAGCTTTAGACAGAGGTCAACCAGAATTTTGAATTCTAGATACACCTTCTATTTATGTTGGTATAATTTATTTAACTTCTTTGGGCCTCAGTACTTCCATACATAACTATGCATAATATCCCATGGGATTACTGGGATATATAAAGACAGATTATGTTCAGTACCAGCACTTCCTGAATGTTAGTTTATTTACAAGCCTTTCTGTGTTTTGATGTCCTATAACATGGAGATAATAATGGTACCGTCACGTAGGATTGCTTTGAGGATTAAATAGTAAATGAATATTAACTGTCGTTACAGTACCTGGCAGGTAGTACAGCGCTCAGAGAATATTAGTTGTTGTTCCCAGGTATCTTCTCTCTCTACTATGTTTGTAATAACAGCCTTAATTTTTTTTTTAACGTTTATTTATTTTTGAGACAGAGAGAGACAGAGCATGAACAGGGGAGGGTCAGAGAGAGGGAGACACAGAATCTAAAACAAAAGGTATACAATATACCACACTTCTTTTTTTTTTTCTCTTTTAAAATTTTTTAATGTTTATTTATTTTTAAGGAAGAGAGTGGGACAGAGCATGAATAGGGGAGGGTCAGAGAGAGGGAGACACAGAATCTGAAACAGGCTCCAGGCTCTGAGCTGTCAGCACAGAGCCCGACGCGGGGCTCGAACTCATGGACCGCGAGATCATGACCTGAGCCGAAGTCGGCCGCTTAACCGACTGAGCCACCCAGGCACCTTGTAATAACAGCCTTAAATTTGAGATGAATCTTCACCTTTAATCCTCAACCCTTTTGACGATACAAAGAATTCTTCGTATTGATGAGTTGGGTTTTTTCTTCTCAAATGAATTTTTTTTAAAGTAATTTACCTGTTTACAGTTTTTTCCCCCTTAGGCTTAAACTTATATGAGATCTTAATCCTAGGAAGTTATCAAATTTATATGCTTATGTATATGTTTGAATGTATATATGTGAACAATAATATATTTTTTTAAAATAATGCCTTGATTTGGCAGTTTGTGAAGCTGTGTAGTCCTGGCCTTGAGACCCAGTGGACTCAAAACTGTTAGAAAAGTATAAATGACACCAGAAGAGCCATCAACTCTGAGCTTTTACTAAATAATTTAATTTTATGGCTCATGTTATTATTAAATATGAAGATCTTAGTTTTTCACAAAGGAATATTATAAAGATGACTAGTTAAAACAGGGTACTGGACAATTTTAAAACTTGTAAAAATGGCTTTATATATTCATACACACATCTTTTGTTTCCACAGTATACAGTTTACAGAATGCCTCTTTTGTCTTTCTCTTTTCTATTACAATTGTCATGTCTGGGATTTAAGTCTAGGAAGTTACCTTGTTACTTTGTCATGGACCGTGCCAGAAGACATGAGGCACCTAGAGCAGAGACAGAGAACCTTATTACAGCACAGGAAGCAGTACCGGCGTCAGGAGCCGCATGTTGGTATAGACCCCTTGCCCCCAAGTTCTCTGGGGTTTACTCAGAGGAGCGGGCGGGTGTGCATACAGCTGAGAAACACTGAGCTTGGAGAAACGATCATTGTATAACAAGCAGTAAGTCTGTCCCAAGGGGAAATGTGACCTCACCTCTCAAGGCCTTTCACTGACACACACCCCTAAGAAGTAGCCTGGGGTACAATGGAGGAGTCTGTACCATTAACATTTTTTCCAGTCCTTGCATGAGGGAAGAACGTATGGTGTGTGTGCATACGGGTATATACGTAGCCTCCTTCCCTCTGTCACTGCTTCTTTGCAGCTGGAGGTGCAGTGTCCTCCTGGTGTCACCATTGGCTTTGTTGCAGAACACTGGAACCTGTGCAGGGCAGTTTACAGCATCCAGGATGAGAAGAAAGAAAATGTGATGCGAGTACGTGGGCCATGTTCAACCTATGGCTGTGGTTCAGATTCTGTTTTTGAGGTAAATGTAAAAATAACATTTTTAGTATTTTTTCAACATTTACAGACCTTAGAATTGTTGGGTTTTAGATTATTTTTTCACATGAATGAATAAAGTAGAAGGAGGAAAGAGTTATCGGTTGACATCAAATCATTTGCAAATTATTGTTGGTGGATTGCTTAATGTTTCCCAAAATGTGATCTACTTTGTTTATGATTTCAGTGTTTGATGAAGATGAGAAGGACCCATGTAAAACACTAAACCTGAAAGAAAATAGCCCAACTGATTCCGTTTATTTTGTTCTTGGTTGTATTTAATTAACCATTTTTACCAAAGGTTTGCAGGATTGGGATACAGGTCCTGAGCAATGGAAGTGCCCAACAGATCACAAACATATGGATCACCCCGAGATTGTGTAAATCGTCTATCTGCATGGTGGAAGTCTGCCTGTGTCCTCAAGAGACAGGATAACACTGATAACATAGATAAAACTCATAATAGATTATAGCATTTTCTCAGAAAAATGAAAAATCCTCCTGTTTTGCCTTTATTTCACTGACTACAAAATGATTGCTGGTTATCCTATGAATTTGACAAAGGAGATTCTTAGAAATATTTCCTGAGCTTCTTAGAAGATGTCTTGCAATTCAGCAAGGCTCTTTATCTAAAGTTGCTCATTCAAGTATTTTCTTTGACACCCAATAAACCTTTTTAGTTCTTCAGGCATTGCTTATTTGTTAAAAGACCACTGTAGAGAAATAGAAAATGTAGCCACATTTCAGGAGCAGAGTATATAGGATCATTCTGATCGCCAAAAGTTAGCAAGTGCCCGAGTCCCCCTTTGAGAAGCCAAAGCTCTTTGGAATTCTGACATACAACAGGGTGGATTTGACCCACAAAAACTTGACTGATTATATGAAGTTTGTGAAGTATGTAGAATTATGCTTCCTTACTTTTGTTCATGTGTTTCTCTAGACTGTAGAGACTCCCTCCCAATCCCTAGTTCCCACCCTTTACTATATGAAGAAGAATTTCAAAATCAATTCAAATCATATCTCCCTCAAATCATACCTCATTTGCTCTTGAAAACAAGAGCATTGGCCTGAGAACTGTCAGATATGCCCCAGTTCTGGTTTTTGGGTTTTTTGTTTAATTTAATTCAAGTCAGTTAACATACAGTGTAGGCTTGGTTTCAGGAGTAGAACCCAGTGAGTTCTCTCTTACATATGATGTTCAGTGCTCGTCCCAAAAAGTACGCTCCTTAATGCCTATCACCCATTTAATCCATCCCTGACCCACCTCCCCTCCAGCAACCCTCAGTTCTCTGTCTTTAAAAGTTTCTTATGGTTTGCCTCCTTCTCTGTTTTTACCTTATTTTTCCTTCCCTTCCCCTATATTCATCTGTTGAGTTTCTCAAATTCTACATATGAGTGAAATCATATGATATCTGTCTTTCTCTAACTGACTTGTTTCACTTAGCATAATACCATCTAGTTCCATCCATGTTGTTGCAAATGGCAAGATTTCATTCTTTTTCGTTGCTGAGTAGTATTCCAGTGTGTGTGTGTGTGTGTGTGTGTGTGTGTGTGTGTGTGTACCACATCTTTATCCATTCATCAGTTGATGGACAGGTGGGCTCCCTGGCTAACCTGGCTATTGTTGATCCCAGCTCAGTTATTAACCAGTTGCAAGGCACCTAACCCATCTTGGCCATAATTCCCTATATGAAATTATGTTATTACTGTTATTAATTTCCTGTACTGTATTTATGCTTATCTCAGTGTAAAGTGCTTCTAAGTAGAAGAATGAAACGTATAGTACTTTTTAATCATCATTAAGCCACATGCTTCTCTTTCTAGGTCAAATCCCTTGATGGTGTATCCAACATCGGCAGTATTATTAGGAAGTGGAACGGTCTGTTATCAGCAATGGGCGATGCTGACCAGTTTGAAATTCACTTCCCTTTAGATATGGATGTGAAGATGAAAGCCATGATTTTTGGAGCCTGCTTCCTCATTGTAAGCCTTTTACTTTTGACTTGTCTTGAGTGAGTTATTCTTTCCAATGAGATGCAGTGTAGTATAATAGAAAGGCAATAACATTTGCAACTAGGCCAGTGTCTGTTTCTACCACTTACTAGTGACATGTTTTGCAAAGTGTCGAACACTTCCTGGCCTCATTCTTTTTATCTCTAAAATGGAGATAAAGATACTTAGATTTTTTTCAGGGTGATGAACATTAGCTATCATCTGAGTACAGGGGCCAGAAGAGTGCTTGGAGAATATTAGACATCCAGTGGGCGTGATTGTCATCACAGCATGTTATTTGTCTTTCTCATTACTTGAAGATGCCTGTCCTTTGACTTCTTGAGAAAATAAAATAACTCTAAAGCTGGTTTCCTTTCCCTCCACCTTACTGCCTCTCTGTCATTGTACTCCTTGGTGTATCTTCCTTAGATTTAGTAGGCACAGTTCCCTTGCTGTATTACTGGCTGACTAATGGCTAATATTCATACGTAAAGCATAGAAATGAAATGGAAAATATTTATCTTAAAAATGTAGTTAACTTACTGCAATTGGTATATTTAACATTTAATTTTGATTGTCAAGTTTTTCGTCTTTTTAACAATGAAAATTTAGTTAACTGGTACCCCCAAATGGAAAGGTTGTTGGCTACCAATAGTTCCAAGTTTTTAATTGCTGCTCTTCATATTAGGTCCTCTTCATAAAGATTTCATTAGATTTATTTATTCTTAACTAGAAAGAGGATTGCCTGATAAATTATACAGGATAATATTTTATGCATTGCATCTGATTATGTATCCATCTGTATACATACAGTTGTCTCTTTTTTTCTAATATATATATATGTATATATTATATATATGTATATATTTTTTTTTCTAATTTCAGGACTTCATGTATTTTGAAAGATCACCACGACGTTCATCAAGATAGATGGACACAGCAAATCAACAATTATGGTTAATTAAAAAAAATTAGAGAAGTTGGATTGGGCTTATAATCCCCTGAATTATTTGCAAATATATGTATCTGCTTTTGCAGATTATTTTTACTGGGTATTAGCTCTGACAGGTAGACTGAGTGTAAGGGCAAGAACACGTGTTTGAATTGATTGAACCATGTGTTTTAATTGATTGTCTCTCTGTCTACATGGTAAACTAGGAGTTCACCTTGAAAAAGCTATAACTCATTAACCAAGTAAACATAATACAATGAGCTTGAAAACACTTTACTTACCCTGAGATAAGGGAAAATGAATCCCAGGGCTCTCACATTAATGGGTCATGAAATGGCAAGCTTTTTAGAGCAGTCTTTGAGATAGAATAAAACAGCTTTTATCCCCAACCCTCTCCAACCTGTCCTCTCCATCAACTTGTCCTGTTACTGAAGATAAATTTGATTCTAAGTGAAAAGAATAATACTCTTGACCTTTAAAACAAAAAGGAAGGTAGGCAGAAATACTGTGTGTTATTGTACAAGGAAAAATTTACTTGTGCATATGTATCAAACCTTGTTCTGAAAGTTTATAAGTTTCAATGGAAAATTTGATTTCATTATCAAACAAAACATTTTTTTAAAAATCATAAGGTTCTATTTTCCATACCTATTCCCTCATTCACTAGCGTGGTCTATCAGGACCTGCCTGGACATGGAGTCAGGGTCATCCTATCAGGAAAAGAGGTGACAAGGGCCACAGCTTGTCTAGATCTCTGAGCAATTCAGAGACATCAGTGTCCTTATGAGGAGCTTGCATTTAATCTATTTAATCTCTCTTGGCCACAGATGCCTTACATATGAAATATTTTGGCCAAATCTCAAAGATTGCCTATTGAACTTTTGTATCTCATGGGGTGTGACACAGAGGAGATAGTTTTTATTTTTCTTTCTTTCAAGATCACTGATAATCACCATGTTTTTCTAACTGCAGGAGTTGAAGTTGGGTTTCTAAATTTTGAAATGTGGCATTCTGTGTAGCACTTTGTAAAAGCAAAACTACGAATTTTGACATTTTTAAATATTTCTTAGCTGCTTTTTATTTAGATGATAGATAAATCTGCCTGTGCAAAGAAGATAATAAAACTTCTCTGTGAACTATAGCTTAACAGTAAAATTCTGTAGGATCAACATAGTTACAGTATAAGCGTACTTGTTATTAGCTAGTTAAGAGCACAGTGTATTGGTGAATAGTTGCTGATGAATCAACCTGTGTCTTTTGTACTGTACCTTCCTATCTGGACATGGACTGTGTTTTTTCAACATAGCCAGTATGTAGAATGAAATGTATTCTTCTCCTTGTTAAATAAGGCAACTCTAAGTGTTCTCTGATGGGATTACTCGGGGATGACAGCCTTTGCCCACAATTCCTGTTGAAGTCAAAGAAAGGTGCTTCATTTTACAATTATATTTGTCTTTTCATGGTAAAGTTGTTTTATTCAGTTTCTTGTAATTTCTATATTTAGGTGCTACTGCTAGCTTTTTTTTAAAAATGTTAAACTGCTGCTTTTCTAAAAAGTACAATTACCTTATATTTGAAAATATGATTGCAGTCTTAGACATATATATTATTTCTTATAATAATATCTGACATTTTATATAGGAAATGAGACAATAATATTGAGAAAGTTTATCTGTACAAACTTCATTTTTACTTGCCCGCATGCCTACATCCCAAGACCTGCTGTATAATGCTAAGAAAAGATTATTTAACATATGACATTTTAAGTTTCTGTTCAAAGTTTTCATGGCATTAAGTTGTCTCTTACAGTTATTATCCCTCTTTCTTTAAAAGTAATACTATGTGTCTTATTTTTTTATACTATGGTTCATATTATAGTTTCTATATTTCTTAATGGTATTTCATTGTGTAAAATTGATCAGAGTCACTAAAAAAAAGCTACTCTCTTTGTATTTTAATGCTTCATCATATTGTTTTTGGCTTTTAAATAAATATAATATGGTTTATAGTGAAATACTGTTTTATTTTTTGACTTGTGATTGAGTCTTTGCTATAGACTGAATGCTTGTATTTCCCCCCAGATTTATGAATTACCCCAATGTGATGGTGTTTGGAGATGGAGACTTTAGGGGGTGATAGGACATGCTGGTGGAGCCCTCATGAATGGGATTAGTGTCCTTGTAATCTGTCAGTACCTTGATCTTGGGTTTCCCAGCTTCCAGAATGTGAAGGATAAATATTTGTTTTGTAAGCCATCTGGTCTCCAGTACTGTACAGTTGCCCAAATGGATTATGACGGAAATTGGTACTGAAAAGTGAGCGTGCTGCTATAACACACAAATGTGGAAGCAGCATTGGAACTGGGTAATAGGCAGAAGCTGGATTTTGAGATGCATTCTAGAAAAAGCCTAGATATTTTAACAGAACTTTAAAGGCGATGCTGATGGGAGCTTGGAAAGAAAAGATAGATATAGAGAAAGCCTCAGTATTCTTAGAGAATAGCTAACTAACCCTGAACAGAATGTTGGTAGAAACATGAATTGGTAAAGAGCATTCTGATGAGGTCTCAGATGGAAATGAGGAACATGTTGGAAACTTGAGGAGAGGCCCTGTTTATTACAAAGGGGCAAAGAACTTGGCAGAATTGTGTTCATGTTCTAGTCTTTTGTGGAACATAGAACTTGCAAGTGATAAAACTAGAGGTTTAGCTGAAGAGAGTTCTAAGCAGAGTGTTGAAGGTGCAGTTAGGGTCCCCCTGACTTCTTACAGTCAAATGCAAGCAGAGAGAAGTAACCTAAAAGCAGAATTGTTAAACAAAAGGAAGCAGAACTTAAAGACTTTGACGATTTGCAGCCTATCCATATAGCAAAAAATGAGAACATTGAGGATGTGGCCAAGGTACTGATAAAGCAATTAATACGGTTGAGCCTTCTGAACAGAAGCTAGGAAACTATTCTCCAAGACAATGTAAGAATGACCCTGAAGGCGATTCAGTGATCCACAGAGCTGCTGCTGTCATTACAGACCCCAATGACAAGGGCTGAGGAGGCTGAGTGATCCAAAGGAGGGGCCTTCAGCACCTGTGGGACCTTTCTGCACACTACCTGACACTACCTTACATGGGGGGCTCTGCTCTGCGCACTCTCTCACCATGCTTCTCCGCCACCCCAGATGTGGCTCTGCTGGGCCCTGGTATGGCATGAGATTCAGTGGCCACGTGTCCAGAGGGTGTAGGCAGAAGGTGCGGGCGCATATGGCCCCATTTCTGTTTATGCTCATAGTGTACAAGCCAAGGGAGCATGGCTACCTTCACCTAGATTTCTAGGGACAGGGCCATCTGGGAGAGCCTTGGGCTTGGTACCCCAGCCCTGGAGATCCACAGGGCCCAGGCAGTGAGTCTTTGCAGGGAAGGCCATGGCTATGGGTACCACGGCCACCCCAAAGGGCCCAGAAGACAAAGCACTGAGTCAAAGATTATTCTTGAGCCTTAAGGTTTAATGTTATTTGTGCTGTTTGGTCTCAGACTTAACTGGGGCCTGTAACTCATTTCTTCTTTCCTATTTCTCTCTTTGGGAATGAGAATGTCTATCCTATGCCTGTCCCACCATTGTATCTTGGAAGCACTTAATTGTTTGTTTTTGCAGGTTCACAGAAGAAGAGGACTTTGCCTCAGGATAAGTCATACTTGAGTCTCATCCATATCTTATTTAGATGCGACTTTGGACTTTCAGACTTTTGAGTTGATGCTGGAGCAAGTTAAGACTTTTTGGCTGTTTAGATGAAATGAATGTATTTTGCATGTGAGAAGGAAATGAAATTTTGTCCTGACCTAGATGGAATCCTATAGACTGAATGTTTGTGTCCCCCAAAATTCATATGTTGAAATTTAATCCCCTAATGAGATGTATTTGGAGGTGAGACATTGGGGGATGATTAGAATGTGAGGGTGGAGGGTGGAACCCTTATGAACGGACTAGTACCTTTATATACTTTTTAAAAAGTTTATTTGAGAGAGTGTGTGTGAGCAGGGGAGGGGGCAGAAGGAGAAAGAGAGAGAGAATCTCAAAAGCAGGCTCCACATTCAACATGGAGCCTAACAAGGGGCTTGATTCCACGACCCTGGGATCATGACCTAAGCTGAAATCAAGAGTCGGAAGCCTAACCAACAGGTCCACCCAGGTGCCCCATGGATTAGTACCTTTATAAAACAAAGGCAAGGAGCTCCTTTGCCCCTCTACCACGTGGGGGCACAGTGAAAAGACCACCATCATGAACTGGGAAGTGGACTCTTACCAGATACAGCATCTGCTGGGCCCTTGAGCTTGGACTTTTAGAACTGCAAGAAATAAATTTCTGTGGTTTATGAGCCACCCACTCTATGGGATTTTTGTTACAGCAGTCAAAATGGACTAAAACAGTTTTTTAATACTTCAAAGGATTTTGTGAAGTAATTTCTTATTAATTATCAGTCAGGTTTGCATTCAGGGTCCTTGTTTTCTTGTATAGGTTTAATTCTAAAAAAGTCATTTTTGTAATGTTTTATAGTAGTAACTAGCTTTGTGATATAACGAAGTTATTTAGAAATGCTTATTTCTTATACCTTACTCAAGGCATATTTAAATTTTAAGTATGGTATCAATAGGAGTATATCATGCAGGAAAGCTGCTAGAATTTATCACTGTCAGTGAAGGATGCATTTTAAAACAATTTTAACAATCAGATTTACCAGAAATTACACAAAAACTGGTTACCAGACTAATTTGCTAGCTGAATTTTTCAACCAACTAGATGTTAAGTTCAAGTCTAGAATAAACAGTGATTTCAGAGAATGGCATCCTGGTGCTGGGACAACTGGCTACTTTTCAGTACCTGCTATATAAGTTTAATTTAACTTATATTGAAAGATGCAAACTCGGAAAACCCATAGGGCTGGATTTAATAAACTAATACCAAATTCAACTCTTCAGCTAGTGATAACTAATATTGAACATGGATCTTTTCCCATAATTTGGTTGACCTTCAGAGTCTGTTTCCCATTTATTTGCCTCTGGGCATCTTAAATTGTAAATCCCAGAATAGAGAAAAACAAAATGATACATTTCAAGTGTAGTCAAGTGAGGCAGCATAGAATGCTACATGATAACATTTAGTGTGGTTAATAATAGCACGTGATAGGCATTCACTCAGGATCTGCCTAATGAATAACAACACAATCAGTGGATTTATTTTTGGAATATTTACTATAGTAGCCAGTAAAAAGGTTGACCATTCAAAACGTATACCCTCCTCTCCAGTATTTCATTGCACTAATACTTAACCTTAGTGAGCATCTGCTAAATCCAGGCACTGGGTTATTCCTGAAGGCAGAGGGAAATGGAAAGATAAAAAATACATAATTACCATCCTCAGGGTTCACAGGCTAACTGAGGAGACAGACTTTTCAAAACTACATACACATCTTTGAGGACCATGGACCTGTGTTCAATGGGATGTTGGCACATTCAGTAGAGGCCATGTCACTAGTAACATCTCAGGTGCTATTCTTTCTGTCCCATTTAATCAGATAATTTAGATGGGTGGGTTGTGTCATTTGCCAAAGTACACTTCCTGGCCCTGCTGGAGGTAAGATTTTACATTTTACGGTCTTGTCTGCCAGCTGAGTACCGGGTAAATACAATCGAAAAGGTCAATTTAGCACATTTTGATCATCAAAACCAGGGTTGATTTTTTTTATTACAGTAAACACAGAGCCCAAGAGAGTGGTACCTCTGTGATGCTCAACAAATATTTGTTGAGTGAGTGAAAATAGTTCTAATGTGTGTATGGCACTGTTAGGTGTTCAAGGAGACAGAAATGCGAAGGTAGTCCTCTATCCCTCATCAAGGATAAAGCAAGGGAGTATGCAATTGCAGTACACGTTTAAAGAATTATTGCATAAAATAATTTTTTTCTGAAAATGTATATTACTTGATTCTCACAACCGCATCATGAGCTAAACATCCAATACCCCTTTTTCAGAGGAAGAAACAAACTTCGTCAAGAGGTAATAGAAAGAGATTGGACGCCAATGAATCTCCATGCTCTCCAGTTGTAATTGTAATGAAGGAAAATTGAATGTATAAAAGGTGAGAAACATAACAGCCCCTGGAAGGGGGAGAGCACAGCAGGTGGTATTCAATGCAAGGGCTTGTAGAGCTGCCCAGTCTTGAGGTCCAACTAGAAATTTGGTCAGGCAGCCTTCTCTCCTCATCCTCCTTCCCAGTTGTCCAGAATGGGTGGGTGGTGAGTGTTCACTGGGGGGGTTGGGGTGGTGCTAAGGTTGAGGTGGGGTGGGTGCTAAGGTTGGGGTGGTGGTGGTGCCTCTTCACGTAATAACTGAAATATCTATTAAACACAGACTGAAATATCTATTAAACACAGACTGATACTTTCTCTGTAGCCCAGAGAAAAGAGTTACCAGTCTTTATTGGCCAGGGGCTTAGATTTCATCTATCAAGACGAGACAGGTGGGGTGGGTGGGTGCTAAGGTTGAGGTGGTGGTGGTGCCTCTTCACGTAATAACTAAAAAAGTAGGGGCACCTGGGTGGCTCAGTCAGTTAAGCATCAGACTTCAGCTCAGCTCATGATATCATGGTTTGTGGGTTCAAGCCCCACATCAGGCTGTGTGCTGGCAGCTCGGAGCCTGGAGCCTGCTTTGGATTCTGTGTCTCCCTCTGTCTTGCCCCTCTTCTGCTCCTGTTCTGTCTCTCTCTTTCTCAAAAATAAACATTTAAAAAAATTTAAACAAAGTAAATAGTATATTCTAAAAACATTCTGTAATCAGCTAGCTTCATGATGGTCCATTAAATTTTCTTGCAATTCTTAGTTCTGCTGCTTCTCAATAAGAGAGCCAGTCATATGAACTCATATACTGTTGAGATGTGTAGTTGCTGGGTTCACCTCAAGATATAATTGCAGGGTAGACAAATATGTGTCTGGGCACACATAGAGGAAAACCAGCCCAATCACGAGACAGGGGGTGTAATGTAACCAACTAATGACTGATGGTGATGATAATAGGATCTCTTTCTAGTTCTTCCTATATTCCAGACAGCATTCTGGTTGTACGGACTTTCTATAGACTAATTCATTCAATTCAAACCCTGTAAAATAGGGTACTATGATAATTCCCATTTTACAGATCAGAAAATGGAGATTTGGGTATCTTGCATAAGGTGACCCAGCTAGCTTATGTCCGTAGAACGATTATTTGCAGGTGACTCCAGAGGCTACATGCAATATACCGTCCCTGATGCTTCTTTCCTCTCTTGTGCGATATGTGGTTTCTTTGTATGTTAACTCAGAAATACAGGGAAACAGAAATAGAGGAAAATGGTTCTCTCAAGTTTAGGATGATGGAGGGAAAGCCCATGAGGCTCTGAGGGGTTTTGTCTGGTTCTCTCCTAGAGATGTGCTTTTGATTCTGCTGGTATGCCGGTGGTGTGTCCAACCAAAGACCACTTTTATGTTATTCTGTTAGTTTAGTGCTTCCCAACTCATGTATTTATTTTAAATTTGAAAACCAAAACAGCATAAATCTTGGTTACAAATTCTTAGGGAACAATTTTTTCTATACCTATGGTGTACAAGCCAAAACAGCCAAGCTTTCCCTGATCTCTGTTTGCCAGTAGGTGAATTTTTTTCTAGTTCCTTTACAATGTAATGTGTCTCTTTGAAAGTTCCCATTTTAGTGGTAGTCTCTGTTTTCTGCCACACCTTCGCTTTAAGCCCATGGCTCATCTCCTGTCTCGTCTTGATAGATGAAATCTAAGCCCCTGGCCAATAAAGACTGGTAACTCTTTTCTCTGGGCTACAGAGAAAGTATCAGTCTGTGTTTAATAGATATTTCAGATTGTTCATGACTTTGACCTTTACTAAATCCTCTTACTCTCTTAGGAATTACACTTTGCATTTACATAGCTTTGGGTTATACTTTAGGCTTTCTAGGCATTCTATGGCAAAAGGGTTTTAAGATGATCTTTGCAACATTGGCAGCAATGGAACTGATCTATTTTTCTTTTTTCTTTTTTGCCTTTTTTCTGAAGCTTATTTATTTTTGAGAGAGAGTGGAGTGTGCGTGTGTATATGCACAAGCAAGGGAGGGACAGAGAGGGGGAGAGAGAATCTGTGCTGTCAGAGCAGAGCCCTACTTGGGGCTCCATCTAACCAACCCCGAGATCGTGGCCTGAGCCGCAATTGAGAGGTGGTCGCATAACCAGCTGAGCCACTCAGGCACCCCAGTGATCTATTTTTCATTTTTAACCACACACAATTTTATTATAAAGTACTCATGGGATAATGCTTTAACACAAAGACAAAACTTAAAATAATTTTGAACTTTCATATTACTACTATTTGTTAGACTTAATTTACAACTAATTTTTTTATTTTCTATTTGAAGTGTATTATCTATCATCATAGGATTGCATTCCAGATTCTCTTCACATTCTCTTCACATTCTCGTCACATTCAACATTATGTTGAATGTCTCTAATACTGTTAGATCAAAAAGGTTTGTCTAAAATGGAACCAGCTCTTCTGTAATCCAGGCTTAGATACATGAATTTTGGAAAATTATGGAAAGAGTCCGTTCCTTGAGTAGTTTTAACGACATGTTTACTCAAATTACCTTAGCTAATAGCTATTAAACATACCTTATGTGGGTTTTAATTGTTTTCATTATAACTGATAAAAACAAACAAATTCGTTTTTAAAACTCTTGATTATGCAAGAATACGCCCATGGAGAGTGACTGAGAGAGCAACTGGAATGATGAAATGCTGATCTAGCTAGCAGCCCCCCCCCCCCCTTGTCAGTCCACTGCAGGGGGCAGCACTGGCCCATGGGCTTCTCAGTAAACTAGGCTCATTTTTTTTTTTTTCTTCAGCCAAGAGGATATTGGTACTAATCTAGAAGTTTTAATGAAAGAATCCAAGGCTGCTAGAGTTAGAAGGGGCACTAAGGACTGTGTGCTCTACATCCTACTATAGAAATGAGGGAACAGAGAGGCTCATGTACTCCCCACAGTTACATCAGGAATTAGGAGTAGAACCAGAAGTAAAAGCACGCATCTCCATTTGTTATTCCGGTGTCCTTCCCCACCCCCCCCAAATTTAACAGCGAGTTAAAACATTGTGATGCAACATCTTTCATAACAGTGGAATTGTAAGCAACAAAAAACAGAACAAAAAAACACGCTGCTGTTCTAAATCTAGTCTTTTTTTTAAGTTAAAGACTATTTTATTAATAAATTTTCTCTTCTCTCCACACTTTCTCCCCAAAATAAAGAAATACCCGCTCGTTTGAGGGTCGGGGAGCAGTGTCTTGGGGCCAGCCCCCTAGTGTTAGGAACAGGTTCCTAACCTCCCAGGCTGAGTACATCTGGCGGGTGGGACCTGGTGTTGTGTTTGTCCCTTAGGTCAGCCTGGTCCCCGGGGCCACGGGGGAGGAGGGGGGGAGTTAGAGTGGGCGGCCTGTGTAAATGCCGAGGTTCCTTAGTGTCACCTGTCTGGTGTGAGCCAGCACGGGTCTTCTTTTCTATCCCGGCGCCAGAGTCGGGGTGATCAGACACCTTGTGAGGCTCCTCTGATGCCGAGGCCCAGGCCTGGAGAGGTGCTTCGTTCCTCCCTTCTCCGTCCACACCTCTGTGTTTGGTAGCATCTGGCTCTGGCTGTCTGTGGGGCTATCTGTGGGGGTGGTGAGTTCGGGGGACAGGGGCTGGCTCCAGATGAATGGATTAATGAATGAATGAATGAATGAATGATGAGTGGGTGGGGCCTCCTGCTGGCAGGTGAGTGGGCTGTCCCTAGATCAGCGTCATTTCAGGACAGCACTTCCCTTCAGACCCCTCCATGGGAGTCGTCAACTTCTCTACCCTGCAGCACGGGCTCCAGTCCAGGAAGCCAGAAAGCAGTCCCGGCACAAGGGCTCGGCTCAGGGCGCCCCTCAGGATGGGCCGCAGCAAGGGGCGGGAGGCTGGAGGATCTGGGGAGCAGCCCACGCAGAAACCACTGTGAAGTCGCTGGGGGCACAACGTGCAGTCCCTGCACTTGTCGAGGTCCACATCGCGGGAGCGTCCCCGAGGCTGGTGCCTCGCACCTGCTCCCAGCGCCCAGCAGACGCGCCCCAGGCCCAGCGCCAGGAGCCCTGGCAGCAGGGGGAGCGGCGGACTCGGAGTCGTGGTCCGCGTCTGGCGGCGCCGCCTTCTGTGTTCTAATGTTTTAAATCATTTTAAGCGCATACTTACAGAGTCTACCTCAGGAAAGCAGAGTAATTTCTCAGAGGTCTCCCAGCTAGAAAGAAGAAACTGGATTAGTATGTTACAACAGCAAAAACTTTTCAAATGTTTATCTCATGAGTCCCATAAAAGTTTTTATAGTCATCCATTCATCCACTGATACAATATCTTCTGTAGTCACCAATTACATCTGAGTTCAGTTTCTTTATATTTATATACACTATACTTACATATATATAGTGTGTGTGTGTGTGTATATATATATAGTGTGTATATATATAGTTTATATATACTTATATATACTATATACATATATATATAGTATATATAAGTATGCTTATTATATATTTTATACATTATATATAAATATATGCTTATTTGTTGTTTGTTACAAACCAACAATGTAATTGTTGGTTCAAAAGGAGTATCAGTCGAGTAAAGACAATCAGGCCATTACCTTAAGTTGGGAAAGGTAATAAAGCTAATAAACAACTGAGCACATTCTTGCCTAGATGTGACCTAGTCTGCCCGTTGGCCTGGCAGGTGACATACAGATGACATAGCTGGATGGGGAATATTTTATTTAAGAATCAGGCTTATGGGATGACAGTCAGCCGTATTCCTGGTAGTGCTCAGTGTCTATTTTATCCCCTTCAATTGCTTCGCTATTATTTTCTCTACCAGTAAAAAAAAAAAAAAAAAAAAAAATTCTATTTTCCTCCGTGTTTCGTGTCTTTGTGTATCTCTCCCCATTCTATATGGCTTTGTGATTTTCTGTTTATGACATATTCATGCCACTTGTTTGAGATTTGCTCACAGGACCTGCCTTGACATGGACATCAGGGAAAACTTACGCTATTTTGTTCACTGATAGCTCTATAACTTTCAAAGGGAAACTGTATTTATATTACTGGTGTTTTGAGAGATTACTTTGTGAATGACTTCATTTGTGAGGTGGATACAGGAAGGAAACAAATTGCTTTTATTCTGATAAGGCTGTTTTAAGGACAGTTCTCTGGCAACAATAGGTTTACAGAATGGTGTAGAATCACAATTGCCCTCTCTGTCTCAGGTAGAGCTGGAAAACCAGAAGGCTCCCTGGTGGAGGCTTTGCCCCTGTAAACTTACCCACAGAGGAGCGAGGAATGTGTGCTTTCTGCAGACAAGCTGCCCCCCCCCCCCCAGGGACACAAAAAGGATGGATTGAGCCACTTATGCCCAGTTCCTTTTCCAAACTTGCTAGCTGGGTAACTCATCCCCGCTCCCCGAGGCAAGTACATGAGGGGGCAGAGGACGGCCAGGAATGCTCCCAAATATCAGGAGTGGAAAATGATTGTGGTAGAGGTTGTTTTGTCTCCTCAAGACTCCCCTCCCTCTCCCCTTCTATAGCTCCTGATTTCACTGGTTCACAGTGAAGCCTGGAATAACCACACTATTTCCTTGAGGTGGTGACACGACAAAGTTCTGGTACATTAAAAGTGAAGTGTGGCAACTTTGGGGGGCTCCCGGGTGGCTCAGTCGGCCGAGCATCCAGTTTTGGCTCAGGGCACGGTCTCGGGGTTCATGAGTTCAAGCCCCGCATCAGGCTCTGTGCTGACTGCTGGGAGCCTAGAGCCTGCTTCAGATTCTGTGTCTCCCTCTCTCTCTGCCCCTCCCCTGCTCACACTCTTTTCTCTCTCTCAAAAATAAACATTTAAAAAGTTAAAAAAAATGAAGTGTGGCAACTTCTTCAAAAGATAACTAACACATATCATGTGCCTCTCATTGATTCTCTCCTCCTCCCTATATGCCTGGTGTAAGAAAAACAGATCAAGATTTTGAGGGTGGAGACCTCTGGAAAGTAGAATTGGGAGACTCATCTTTATTTTAGATATTTTTTATGGCTTGAATTGATTATAATAAATATTTCATAGTTTAGATTTATTTATTTTTGATACAGACAGAGCACACGTGGGGGAAGGGCAGAGATAGAGGGAGACACAGAACTGAAACAGGCTCCAGGCTCTGAGCTGTCAGCACAGAGCCCGATGCAGGGCTTGAACTCAAAAACCACAAGATCACGACCTGAGCCAAAGTCACCAACTGAGCCACCTGAGGTGCCCCTAGTATGGCTTGAATTGATTATAATAAATACTAATTTCTTAGTTTAAAATATTAAAGATAAACATTTTTGATTTTATTTTTAAAAATTTTTTAAATGTTTATTTTTGAGAGAGAGAGAGGCAAAGTGTGAGTGGGGGAGGGGCAGAGAGAGAGAGAGAGAGAGAGATGGAGGGAGACACAGAATCTGAAACAGTCTCTAGGCTCTGAGCTGTCAGCACAGAGCCTGAAGCGGGGCTTGAACCTGGGAACGGTGAGATCATCATCTAGGCCAAAGATGGACACTTAGCTGACTGAACCAGCCAGGTGCCCCGAAAGATAAACTTTTAAAAGTTTCCTATAGATGGCCCTCCTTAGGATGCCATAGTTTAAGCTATAATTCAGGGCTTCCAGCTTTTAAAGGAACATTAGCATTTACTGGGAGCTTTTCCTAAATTGCAGTGTAAGGGGCCTGCTCCTCCCCCCCTCCCATACACACATTGATTTATTTGCTCTGGGGTGGGATCTGGCTATGGGTACTTTTAAAAAAATCCTTAGGTGTGTTTTGTGTTGTGCAGGATGAGAACCATGGACATCAGTCACCAGCTCCTCACTGTGGCACATTAGTGTCCCCTAAAATGCTTGGAAAAATTCCATGTCCTGGCTGAATCTCAGAGCAACACCACCAGAATCTGGTTCCAACGGACAGCCAAGTTTGGGAACAGCTGTTACTTCCCGAAAACCTCTGGAAAACTTTCCTCCAATTTGCAAGTAATCCGAGAAAATAAACTTTTTGTTTTATCTATGTCTTAGCCAGATGGATATGGTTGCTAGATGAAATACAGGATGCCTGGTTAAATTCAAATTGAGGACATCCATTTTTAGTAAAAGATTGTCCCAGGCAATATCTGACACTTACACACAGAAAAAAAAAATTTTCACTGCTTGTATGAAAAGCACATTTAACTGGGCTTCCTGTATTTTCATTTGTGAAACAAAATACTCCAAAATGGTACTCCAGAACTCACTGAGCAATATAGATCTTCTCTGTATGTAAAGGAATTTTAAAAAGGTTGAATACTTGAGGAAGAAGCGAAGAGAGATCACCTTGCTAATGCTCAGGAAATGGATCTAAAAGTTTACAGTACTTATCTCTTCCCCAATATTCCTAAATTTTATAACAACTGGCTCAATTCCTTTGCTGATTTCCCCTACTCAACTCAATAAATAAGCAAATAACTCCTCCACCCCTCTCCACCCTTAATCCTTCCTCCTTTCAGCCAACTAAACCAACCTACTTTAAGATTTGCTTATCTTTTTTTTTTTTCTGAACTACACAGAAAAGATTCTAAACAAAGAAAATGTGCAGTTGTATTGGCGTGTGTGTGTGTGTGTGTGTGTGTGTATGTGTGCACTTTTAAGACTTTTTGTTAAGGTATCATCCTGCTCTTTTTTTAGTATTTCAAGTTTTTATTTAAATTTTAGTGTAGTTAACATATAGTGTAATATTAGTTTCAGGAGTTATTATTTAGTGATTTATCATATGCATATAACATCCAGTGCTCATCACAAGTGCCCTCCTGACTACCCATCACCATTTGGCCCAAGCCCCCACCAACGTACCCTGCAGCATGTTCGCTATAGTTAAGAGTCTCTTATGGTTGGCCTCCCTCTCTTTTTTTTTCCTTTACCTATGTTCATGTTTTGTTTCTTAAATTGCACGTATGAGTGAAATCCTATGGTATTTGTCTTTCTCTGAGTGACTTATTTTGCTCAGTATAATACACTCTAGCTCCATCCACATTCTCACGAATGGCAAGATTTCATTCTTTTAATGGCCTAGTGATGTCCCATTGTATATATACACCAGATCTTCTTTATCCATTCATCCATAGATGGACATTTAGGCTCTTTCCATAATTTAGCTATTGTTAATAGTGCTGCTATAAACATTGGGGTGCATGTGCCCTCTTGAATCAGCATTTTTGTATCTTTTGGATAAATACCTAGTAGTGCAATTGCTCAGTACTATTTTTAACTTTCTGAGGAACCTCCATACTCTTTTCCGGAGTCGCTACACCACTTTGCATTGTCACCAAAGAGTAAGAGGGTCTCCCTTTCTCCGTATCCTTGCCAACATCTATTGTTTCTTGTGTTGTTAATTTTAGCTGTTTGGATAGGTGTGAGGTCACATTTCATCATGGTTTTGATATGTATTTCCCTGATGATGAATGATATTGATAATCTTTTCATGTGTCTGTTAGCCATCTGGATGTCTTTTTTGGAAAAATGCCTATTCATGTCTTTTGCCCATTTCTTTACTGGATTATTTGTTTTTTGGGTGTGGAGTTTGATGAGTTCTTTATAGATTTTGGATACTAACCTTTACCAGATATTTCACTTACAAATATCTTCTCCCATTCCATAGGTTGCCTTTTAGATTTGTTGATTGTTTCCTTCACTGTACAGAAGGTTTTAATCTTGATGAGGTTCCAACAGTTCAGTTTTTGCTTTTATTTCCCTTGCCCCTGGTGGTGTATCTGGTAAGAAGTGGCTCCAGTTGAGGTCAGAGAGGTTTCTGCCTGTGTTTTTCTCTAGGATTTTGATTGTTTCCTGTATCACATTTAGGTCTTTTATCCATTTTGAATTTATTTTTGGGTATGGTGCAAGAGAATGGTCCAGTTTCATTCTTCTACATGTTGCTGTCCAGTTTTCCCAACACCATTTGTTGAAGAGACTGTCTTTTTTCCATAGGATATTCTTCCTGCTTTGTTGAAGATTGGTTGGCCATCTAGTTGTGGGTTCATTTCTGGATTTTCTATGCTGTTCCATTGATCTATGTGTCTGTTTTTTTTTTTTTGCCAGCACCATACTGTCTTCATGATTGCAGGTTTGTAGTATACCTTGAAGTCTGCAATTGTGATGCCTCCTGCTTTGGTTTTCTTTTTCAAGATTGCTTTGGCTATCTGGGGTCTTTTCTGGTTCCATACAAATTTTAGAATTGTTTGTCCTAGCCCTGTGAAAAATTCTGGTGGTATTTTGATAGGGGTTGCATTAAATGTGCAGATTGTTTTAGATAGCATAGGCAATTTTAACAATATTTGTTCTTCTAATCCATGAGCATGGAATGTTTTTCCATTTCTTTGTGTCTTCTTCAATTTCTTTCATAGGTATTCTATAGTTTTCAGAGTACAGATCTTTTATCTTTTTGGTTAGATTTATTCCCAGGTATCTTATGGGTTTTGATGAAATTGTAAATGGGATCAATTCCTTGATTTCTCTTTCTGCTGCTTCATTATTGATGTGTATAAATGCAACAGATTTCTGTACATTGATTTTGTATCCTGTGACTTCGCTGAATTTGTGTATCAGTTCTAGCAGTTTTTTGGTGGAGTCCTCCAGGTTTTCTACATAAAGCATCATGTCATCTACAAATAGTGAAAGTTTGACTTCTTTGCTGATTTGGTTGGCTTTTATTTCTTTTTGTTGTCTGATTGCTAAGGTTAGAACTTACTGCGCTGAACAACAGTGGTGAGAGCGGACATCCCTGTTGTGTTCCTGACCTTAGGAGGAAAGCTCCCAGTTATTCCCCATTGAGGATGATATTAGCTATGGGTCCCTTTATGATGTTGTGCTATGTTCCTCCTATACCTACTTTGATTTTTATCCAGAATGAATGCTGTGTTTTGTCAAATGCTTTTTCTACATCTATTGACAGGATCATATGGTTCTTACACTTTCTTTTATTAATGTCGTCAATCTCGATCGAGTTGCAAAATTGAATCACCCGTGCAGCCCAAGAATAAATCCCACTTGATTAAGGTGAATAAGTCTTTTGATGTACTATTGGATCAGATCTGCTAGTAATTTGTTGAGAACTTTTGCATCCATTTTCGTCAGGGATATTGGCCTGTGATTCTCCTTTTTGGTGGGGTGTTAGTCTTATTTTGGAATCAAGGTAATGCTGGCCTCATAGAAGGAGTTTGGAAGTTTTCCATCCATATCTATTTTTGGAATTGTTTAAAAAGAATAAGTATTAACTCTTCTCTGAATATCTGGTAGAATTCCCCTTGGAAGCCATCTGGCCATGGACTCTGATTCAATTTCTTGGCTGGTTATGGGTCTGTTAAAATTTTTCATTTCTACCTGTTTCAGTTTTGGTAGTTTATATGTTTCTAGGAATTTATCCCTTTTTTCCAGATTGCTCAGTTAGTTGGAATATAACTTTTCATAATATTCTCTTATAGTTGTTTGTATTTCTGTGGTGTTGGTTGTGATCTCTCCTCTTTCATTCGTGATTTTATTTATTTGGGTCCTTTCTCTTTTCTCTTTGATAAGTCTGGCTAGAGGTTTATCAATTTTATTAATTTTTTTGAAAACTCAGCTCCTGGTTTTATTGATCTATTCTGCTGTTTTTTTTTTGTTTGTTTGTTTTGTTTTGTTTCTATATCATTTATTTCTCCTCTAATCTTTATTATTTCCCTTCTGCTGCTGGCTTTAGGTTTTATTTGCTGTTCCTTTTCTAGGTCCCTTAGGTGTAAGGTTAGGTTGTGTATTTGAGACTTTTTTTGCTTCTTGAAGTAGGCCTGTAATTGTATATGCTTCCTTTTTATGACTGCTTTTGCTGCATCCCAAAAGTTTTGGACTGTTGTGTTTTCCTTTTCATTTGTTTCCATGTATTTCTTCATTTATCCATTACTTTCCTTGTTAATCCATTCATTACTTACTAGGATGTTCTTTAACCTCCATGTATTTGTGGTCTTTTCAATTTTTTTCTTGTGGTTGGCTTCAAATTTCATAGCATCATAATCTGAAAATATGCATGATATGATCTCAATCTTTTTGTATCTGTTGAGGGCTGATTTGTGACCCTGTATGTGATCTATTCTGGGGAATGTTCTGTGTGCACTCAAAAAGAATGTGTATTTTGCTGCTTTAGGATGAAACATTTTGAATATATCTGTTAAGTCCATCTGATCCAGTGTGTCATTCAAAGTTATTACTTCTTTGTTGATTTTCTGTTTAGATTATCTGTTCATTTATGTAAGTGCGGTGTTAAAGTCCCCTACTATGTATTGTATTATTATCAATTAGTTTCTTTATGTGTGTTATCGATTGATTTATATATTTGGGTATTTCAAGTTGGGGCCATAAATATTTGCAGTTGTTAGATCTTGTTTGATAGACTCCTTTATATTGATATAATGCCCTTCTTCGTCTCTTTTTACAGACTTTGGTTTAAAATCTAGTTTGTCTGGTATAAGTATGGCTACTCCAGCTTTCATTTGACATCCATTATTAGCATGATAAAGTTTCCCCATCCCTTCACTTTCATTCTGTAAGTGCCTTTAGGTTTAAAGTCTCTTGTAGGCAGCATATAGATGGGTCTTGTTTTTTACCCATCTTGATACTTTATTTATTTTGATTGGAGCATTTAGTCCATTGACATTCAGAGTGATTATTGAAAGATATGAATTTAATGCCATTGTATTACCTGTAAAGTTGTTGTTTCTGAAGATTTTCTCTGTTCCTTTCTCCTCTTTGTTGCTTTTGGGCTTACTTTCCCACTCAAAGAGTCCCCTTTAGTATTTCTTGCAGGGCTAGTTTAGTAATCAGAACTCCTTTCATTTTTGTTTATCTGGGAAACTCTTTATCTCTTTCTATTCTGAATGACAGCCTTACTAGATAAAGTATTCTTGGTTGCATATGTTTCCCTTCATCAAATTGAATATATCATACCACTCCCTTCTGGCCTGCCAAGTTTCTGTTGATAAGTCTGCTGCTCACCTGATTTGTCTTCTCTTGTAAGTTAGGAATTTCTTTTACCTTGCTGCTCTCAGGATGTTTTCCTTATCTCTGTATTTGGCAAATGTTACTACAATATGACTCGCTTGGACTCCTTTTGTTGATTAGTGGAGTTCTGTGTGCCTCCTGGATTTGGATATTTGTTTCCTTTCCCAGATTAGGGATGCTTTCAGCTATAATTTGCTCAAATAAATCTTCTGCCTCCTTTTCCCTCTCTTCTTTTTGTGAGACTCCTATGATATGAATGTTATTATACTTTATGGAGTTGCTCAGTTCCTAAGTCTACCCTTGTGATCCAATATTTTTCTTTCCCATTCTTTTCAGCTTCATTATTTTCTATATTTTATCTTCTATAGCACTTATTCTTCTGCTTCTTCCATCCCTGTGGTCATTACATCTAAGTGGTTTTACATCTCAGTTATAGCATATTTTTATGGCCTGGCTACTTTTAGGTTTTTTATCTCCACATTAAGGGACTCCCTGGTGTCATCTATGCTTCTCTGAAGCCCAGCTAGTATCCTTATGTTTGCTGTTTTAAATTGTGATACAGGCCTATTACTTATATCTGTTTTGAATAGATCTCTGGCCATGACCTTTTCTTGTTCTTTCTTTTGGGATGAATTCCTCCATTTTGGCATTTTGCCTAGGTCTCTCTCTTCTTTGTGTTAGGAGCCTATTATGTTTCCTGCTTCTGAGAGTAATGGCTATATTAAGAAGAGGTCATATGCTGACCAGGGCCTGACACTTTAGTAAGTGTCTCTGGTGTATGTTGTGTGCACTCTGCTGTTGTGTTGGACTGTTTTTTCCCTCAGGTCAGTCCTCTTCAGAGTTTCTCCTTGACTGCAGTGGGGAGTATTTTGACCTTGTCCAGTGTGTGACAAGTTGTAACTAGCTGTGTTTTGTCTGCTTGTTAAAAGAGGCTAGACCCAATTTACACTAGAGTTGAACTTTTGCAGCACTCTATGGTCAGTGGACTTGGTGTGTGTGGGGGTGGGGGGTTTGTACTGGTCTCTGGGGGAGTGACCCACTGCTGCTCTGGCTCTCAGGCAACTTGCTTTGGTGCAGAAGCACCTGCAGAATACAGTGGGGTGGGGCTTCGTGTAAGCAGCTCAGACTTCCACTCTGGGCTCTGCGATGCCCACTGAAGCCCCCCCATGTTGATGGATGGGAGGAAAAATGGTGTCAGCCCACTCTTGTCCCTAGAGAGGGAAGTTTGCACCTGCCATTGTTCAGGAAACCCTCACAGAAAAGCGACCGATCTCCGCTTGTGTATTCCAGGGATCCCTGGTTCCCCGCCCTCACCCTGTCTATCTGAACCATCTGCCCACCCAGCTGCACAGTGCTCCTGTGTTTTAATTTCAGGAGTACCATCTGGTATCAAAACTCCAAATTTTAGGGACCCGGCACGGAGAAGATCTATGGTGATCCTTTGGGGGAGGGTCTTGTTGCACTGTGGCTGGTGCTGCTTTGTCCCAGAAGGGCAGTTGCATGAATGTACAAGGGCTTGGAGTTTGGAGTAAAATGCAGCAAAAAGCCAGTGTCCTGGCTAAGTGCCCTCAGCACATGCCTCTGCCCCTGTGCGAATGAACCAGGCAGCTTAGTGGCACCCACAAGCTTTTTTTGTGCCAAGAACCAGTGCTATATCTCCCAAATGCACTCCAGGAAAGGGAACTGTCTCTCCCAGTGTGACCCAGGGGATCCTCAGAGCGTCCTGTACGCTCCTGTCCTCGGCCTTCACAGGAACACTGCTGTGCCTGCCAAGCTCCACCCCAGTGATGGAGCAGACTTCTAAAACTTCAGACTGTGCGCACTGCTGCTTATAAAAACTTGTGATAATCAGCCCCTCTGGTTTTGTAGTCAGTGGTTTGGGGAGGGGTTTTCGTGTGCAATCCTCTGCACAATGCTCTGTCTCCCTCTCTCTCTTCTCTCCGTGACCGAGTTTCCCCTCCCCTCCCACACGCTTGTGATTCCTTTCTCCCCAAATCACATTTCCTCACCTCCTACCTTCCATGATGTGCCCTCTTTTCTCGCTATCGTTGTGCAGTTTGTCCTCTCAATCCTCAGATCAATTTATTGGGTGTTCAGAATGATGTGATATTCATCTAGCTGTGGGTTTGAGGGATGAGGCAAGCATTGGGTCCCTCTACTACTCTGCCATCTTTTGGTAACATCCTGCTTTTATTCATGTGGATATGTAACGTTCAGGGAATAGCATGCCACTATTAAACTAGGAATTTAGATAAATTTATCTCCTAACTGCTGCTTTCTGTGTCAGTTTCAAACATAAACCACAGAGTCTCCTTCAGTAAATGGTCTATCAAAAAGACAGAAGTACCAGCATCTGTGCAAACTTGAAAACTATTGCCTAGAATTCTTTATTAACCACACAAATCACCACTACAGATAACAAATGTATGGTAAGAGAACAACGAATGCTTATACTATAAGTGTCTACTGTTCAGTTGAGGGTGGGGAAGCACGTATCTGGTAAGTATTGGATGTTTTCTGGAGAGACAAGTGATGTATCAGAAAGACTGTACAAGACTTTTTGGGGCCCAGACTTTGCTTTGAGTCCAGCTGCTGCCCTTGCTCATTAGGTGACCTTAGATGAGAAATGAAGCTCTTGTGTTTCTCCACTTTTGCATCTGTAAACCTAAAACCATAATGCCTGACTTGTCTTGATAAGTGTTATTGGGGGAATTCCAGTGAGATAATTATGTGGATAGGGCTGGACTCTTCCAAACATTAGCATTTTTACGAAGTGAAAGGAAGAAGGAAGAGTAGGAACAAGGTTTGTTTTGCTCTGTACAAAGAAATTTAGCTGGGCTCTTGTATAGTCTTTTATGCACTATCAAAGCATACTGACCCAGAAATACCCTCAAGGGATAAAAGAAATGCCAGTTAGCAGGCCAACTGTAAGCACTGATTTTTCTAAGGAAAAAGAAAAGATGGAGAGTGCCAAGCCACAAGATTAGCCCCCTTAGAGGCTCCTGGCATCCTGAGTGGGGATCGTGGATTTCTTAAATAATCATGTTCCCTTCCCTCGGTTAGATGGAAGTATTAAGTCATCTGACCCAAGGGTGAGTCATAGACAAACTTACGGGAAGGTTCCAAGAGTCTGAGTGGTAAAGTAAATTAAATGGAAACAACGTGTATGGATGCCATGTTTCCATATGTCTACATAGATTAGCTAGTTTAAGTTTGCCTTATAAAACATTACACATTTCTGTTTTTAGGGTTCAGGGAAACTGCATTGTGTTGGGCTCCTCTAAGTTTGAATGTGTGTTCATTCAGACAAGCTCTAAATTCAAGTGTACTATCACAGTATTCATGAAAAATTAAAAATCAGACAGTATATTTAACCCCCCTTAAAAAGAAAAGCAACATAAGTAACCATAGTATCTACCTGTATATAATTCGTATGTTTAATTCTTAGACACATTCAATTCGTTACAAACTTAATTTCCCTCATATAAGTCCATTGTTAATAAGATATTTACTCTTCATTAAGACTTAGGGCAAGGCCACTGTGGAGAATCTTCTAAGGTCTCTGTTGCTAAAACAGTTTGGGAAATCATCTTTTAAAAATGACTCTCCAAACTACAAAAGTTAGTCTGTACCATAAATTCTATGACTCAGTTGAATCGCTCACCGCATTCACTCACTTATCTCAAATCCATTCTCAAAGATTAACCAAATTAAGTTACACCCTTCTGAAAATCCTCCAGTAACTTTCCATTTACCCATATGTTATAAACTAAACTTGGTTTCCTCTCAGGGCTTTAGATCATTCTTCCCAGACCTTAAGGTAGCTTATTTCTTTTCTTCACAGTTTACCTGCTCAGAAAGGCAGGCCCTGAGCCCTCTAAAGTATTTCCACTCTCTCAAATCACTCTCTCCTTGTCGGCACTTAACACGATCAGAAATATTGTTTGTTTGTTTATTTTTTTATAATAGTTTCCGAGAAGGCAGGGATTTTGTGTTTCATATTTACCACTATGTACTCACTGCCTACAACAGCAACTAGCAAGAGGCAGAGGCTAAATAGATATTGACTGAATGCCATTGAAGACAGATAGGCAAGATAACATGGCCTCTCTGAAGAAAATTTCAAAAGAGGCATTTAAAAAAGGTATGGTAAGAATAGCATCATTAAAATAGTTCTGTCCCTGGCCATGATGGCTACTTTGAAGGAAGCACTACTTACTTAGAAATGTCCATTGACCATAAGGAAAAAGAAAAAAAAAGAAAACCTTAAGAATACAACACATTGTATATATTCAGCTTGACTCCCTGCTCTTATGGTCTTTAAAGCTTTTTGGCAAGAGATATTAACTTCTGGCTATTGGTTTTTCCTGGAATACAAATCCAGGAATAATTTTCTCCTCATCAGTTTGTTTTGCAGAGAGCCTTTCTGGCTAGGCCCTATGTGGTGGGGAGGGTTAGGAACCCAACAGATGTCTCAGAGGTAGATGGAAGCCTGGGAGATGTTAGCTGGACTCTTTACTATCCCAGAAAGACCAGTTGCTAGGAGGTGAAGCTACCAGTTGAGGAGACGGGAGTTTGCTGCCTTGTTTTGGACATTTGTTACAAGGAGAAAACAAGCACACCCCAAGTGGTCAAACGGTGAACCTGGGGCCATGTCTATAGTTTCTGGAAGGGAGGAGTGATGGTTACTGGTAGCAACTTTTTCTTATCTTCTTTGTTGTCGTACTGGGAATGGAACATTCATGAAAGATGGCAGGGTCTTGTTTAAAGGGCAGAAGCTTTCTTGTATTTGAGCCTTGGCCTTTACCCTTACAGACAGGATTAATTAGTGACTTTACTCATTTCTAGGATGGGAAGACTTCTTCAAATTAGTAAATACTTACAAAAACAATAACAACAAAAACTCAGTGCCAGGCTATTGGCACCGGGCACAGAAACCTGGGCATAAGGGAACTCTGTCAAGACTAATTTAGCTGACTTAGCAGAAGTGAATAAAGTTGAAAAACAAATCTGTTCAGAGCAGGATGCCATTGAGAAGCAAACCTTGGGTTGAAAGCCTGTATTCAAGAGGAGAGGACAGAGACCTCACCCAATCAAAAAAAAAAAAAAAAGTGTCAAAGAATTTTGTGGTCATGTTTTAAACTGCCTAAGTTCCAGACAAGGAAACTATTCTCTGGAGCTTAAGGTAAAGAACAGTCCAACCCCATGAGCTTAGACCCAGTGATAAGAAGGAATAGGAGAAACAACAAAGGCTTTAGAGACAGTGAGTCAGAAGTAGACTTGGACAGTTTGGAGCTTGGCTGGATTGAGCTTGAGAAAGATCAAAGTTTCTTTGGTAGCGGAGCTGGGCATGAAAAGATTGAATGAGAAAGCTTGGCAAAGAAAATGGGAAAATAAAGTAGAAATATAGAAAATAAAGTCACTCATAATCCAACCACCCAGAAGTAACCAATGTTTACAGTTTGATGTGTTTTGTTTCAGTGTTGTGTCTGTAGGTATGGGAGTGAGAATTGCATAATTTAAATGACTCTGTGTGTGTGTGTGTGTGTGTGTGTGTACATGTGCATATCCGTGTGTGTGAGCATGCATGTGAAACAATATTTTGGTCATGCCATGTATATCTTCAGACTGTTTCAACCAATTCAGTATGGTGGGAATGATACTCTGTGACTTATAAAGTTGGGTCGTGAAAGACAATGCAGATTCTAACTTGTTTTCTGCCATACTCAGCCTGGGAGCCCTACACCGGCATGTGCCTACCTTAATGCTGTCATGTAATGAGTTAGCCTCAGCCCCATGGATAGATAGCCCACGTGTAGGTGGTGAGGCCAACAGTGAGAGGGAATGAACCATTAGATGATTCCAGTTTTGTAGGGTTTCCCCTAGCTTTCACATCTTCCCAGCTGAGGCAGCAGACGTGGAGAAGCAGGGTCATGCTGTTCATACTGTGCCCTGTCTGAATTACTGATGGCAGAATCCGTGAACTTAATAAAACGGTTATTTTAAATGACATTGACATTTGGGGTAATTTGTTACACAGCAATAGCAACCAAAACAGAAAACTTGAACCCAACCTGAGTCAGAATTCTGACAAAGGGCTGAAGTCAGCTATTTTTTCCATGACCCAGGAGCCAAATGCTACCATTCTTCTTAGGTTGACATAATGCATTTCCCAAATGTTTCATCAGCTCAACCAGCAGGAGGGAGAGGCTATGCTTCCTAGTACAGAGATGTCCCAGGAGGCCCTCGGAATAGTTAGAGACTCATCTTAATAAACCATAGCTTTTCCTTAATAAGGAAACATCCTTTTGGACCCTTAGGATTTAAGGACTCATTTTCTTTACCTCTTAAATTCTAGAAATCTCTCCTCCTAAAAAGCATGCATTCACCTGTCTCCTTGCCTTCCAATTTGGATTTAGCTGAAGATTGTGATCTCTGAAATTTTTGTTCAGGTTTGATCTGGGTCACATATACCTTGAATATCAGAGATTAGAACAGGAAACAAAGTCAAAGTAGAGAACACAGATATAAACTAGAGGCACAGGATCAAATTAGGAAGTGAAAGAAATGAAAAAAAGAGCAGTCATTTCTGGTTATTGACTGTGCACCAGTCGTAATATATGTTATGTCATTTCAACATAAAACAGCAGTCCTAATGATGAAAGTACTTTTATTAGTCCTAAAACAAATGGGTATGCAGATTTTTCCCAATAGGGCTGACAATCATACCCAGGACTGTGACACCAGATTCTGTTCTCTTAGCCACTAGACGGTACTGTTTAGAAATAGTCAAAACGATTTTCATAATAATATTAAAGGTTATTTGACTTCTTTTCACTATTATTATATAATGTGTGCATCTTTGGAAGATCTAGATGACTCAATGAGCCAATATATTTCAAATTTTTAATTCACAATGTTACAACATAATACGTCAGTAAAAGATCCATTCAAAGTGCAAAATAGACCAATGAATTTTAATGTAACAGAATACCAAACGTTCATTGACATGATTCACTAATATTTATTTCTCTCAGTTTTGAAGGCTGGGAAGTCCAAGATCAAGATTCAGCAATGGGCATAGGGAGGGAAGGTAGTTCAAACCATTTACACTGATGGCTTCTACAAACCATTACAAGAATAGGAGAGAAAGCTTTGCAGGAGTATTTAGTCTCATGCTGGCAAATGATCACAGATGAGTTGTTGAATTCCTGAAACTTTCCGTGGAAGAACTTAACAAAATTTTTGTTGTTATTGGATATTGTTCATTCATATTGTGCTTAGCTCATCTGAAGAATGAAAAATGAAGAAAGGTTTGTCTTATAAAAGAGACAATAATAACAACTTGGAATTAGATATGTTAGGTAACTGTTACGAAACTGAACAGCAAGTTAAATGAAAGGTTTTCACTTCTGTCTTTTAGAAAAGCCACTCTGCATATTTGTTTTGCATGTCCACTATAGATTAAAACCAATGTGACTATTTCAGATTTAGTTTGTGGCTTTAAAGGGTAGAGCAAGAGTTATACTGTTTGTGAGGTTGGAAATGCACACGAGATAAAAAAAAAAAAAATTCTTCTTGAAACCACCATCCAAAGTTCCCTAACACAGAATTGCATTGATACAATGTTTAAAATATGTGGTGGGCTATATACCTCGTTTCTTTCACAGCCAGGGATGACATGTCTACCTCTCAAGCAAAATGATGAAAGTATTAAGAAATGCTACCTCAACTTAATTCATATTTCCGAATAATGAAATATGTTTTCATGGGGGAAGGCTGTTGTTCAGGCTTCAAGGCAAGTGGAAAGCCTTGGTGTAACTCTGGGCCTGGCATATGTCAGGGCCTGGGGGGTGAGAGAAGGCAACTGTGGTGAGAGCTCACTCCAGAAGCAAAAGATCTTAAGGTATAAAAGGCACATCATTATGAAGCATTATCCTCCTTTTTCTAATCCCTCTGAGAAGCAAATGTTTTATTGCTTCACTGCACAAAGAGCTTAGTGACACCATCAATGATGTGAAATTGCATTAACAGAACCTTGAGATGGATCAGGGAAATGTGAAACCTATGTCTCAAATACAGTGACAATCTCTTCATGCTGTCACGTGACCAAAACCAAACTTTCCTCAAATGATGCAGTAAAAACACACACAGATTCCCTTTGTAGATGGACATGTGAAGGCCTCAGCCACAATTGACAAGAAGGAGACACTATCAGTTTGGATGGTCTAGACAGGAGCCAAAGACCAAAGGCCAAATCTTCACCTCAGCCTTCAATGTTCGGCCTTTCTTGTCCCACCACCAGCATGACACAGCAATGCCAGCCTCAGGCTTTGGAGACATGCACATGGGAAACAGTTATTTACAAAGTACAAGAAATATTGTGAATTTAACAATTATTTCTCCAAATGTGTTTTATTCTTTAAAATTTCATCCAACAGCCTGTACTGCACGGATTATTTGGAATTTCTAGCCCTATGATTACAATTAATTGGATTATCATATATGTAAAGGTTGATAGAGACCCACTTGTCTCCACAACAGGAGACCAAGCACATGTTTAAATAAATTTCCATGGCCTCAATTAAACTCAGATTAGTCCCTCATAGCGCTTATTGTAAGTACTTTAAAAATTCCATAATTAAACACCTTGGAGAAATGACAAATACCTTATAGTAAACAGCTGAAACAAAAATGAATGTTTTCTGAAGAAATCAATATGACATCATGTTATTAGTGATGTGCAGTCAAGACTGACTGACTTTACAAAATATTGGTATATCTATATTTTATTAAGATCAGAAAAGGTTTTATCAACCAGTCACAGTTTTCTTATGTTGACTGTAAGTTGCCTCGTTTTCCTTTCCTTTTGACTTCTATTATCAGATGAGAGAGGTACTCCTATAGAAAACATTTTGTTCTCATCACATACTATTATTTCAAACTGACAATACATCACACTTATTTTAAAATCATGTTTAAATGCCAGTTTCAGGTAAATGCTAATGAGATTCACAGTAAGCCACAATTATGACAGCAAACTAACATTGTTTTTCATTTATAATGAAACTTTAGAATTTTGCAGGGAAAAAAATATGGCTCAACTGAACATCCCTCAGTAGACTGAAAAGGTACGATGTTCAATAGTCACCCTTCCCAAACTGATAGCACGTGATGGTAAGCTTAACATCAGCTTCCTAACATCTGAATCAAAAAAAAAAAAAAATAGAGAGGTGGAGATTCTGGTATAATGATGCAAAAGAGTGAAGCAATTAAAAACAGGGAAGTATAATTATAATAGCTTGTAGAGCAGGTGCAGGTGGGTATAAAATTACATAAGAGGAGTCAATAGCCTGTTTTATTGATCTCGGTATAGTAAGTAAAATAGGTATGTATCACTAAAATACTGGTTAGAAAAAGAAACCAATGAATGGGGGTCTTTATCTATGATAGAGACGGGGGGAAAGTAAATGCACTTATTCATTCATCAGATATTTATGGCACGCCTGCAATTTTCAAGGCTTTGGGGAATAGAAACATGAATCAGGTATAGCTTTGCCGCAAGGGGAAATACAATCCAGGTGTGAGGAAGGAAGTACACTCTGAGATGGCAAGTGTGACGAAGGGATACAGATGAAATGCCAGGCAGGGCAGAGAAGGAGGGGACGCTGGCAGCTGTAGGGATCACGAAAACCCTATAGTGATAAAATGATAAACGGCTTCTTTTTTTTACAGTATGTTCAGGCACCATTAAACTTATTTTTTAATGACTAGGTCCATCCTGATGATACAGTTTGTTTGTTTGTTTGTTTGTTTAATGTTTATTTTTGAGAGAGAGAGAAAGCAGGGGAGGGGCAGAGGGAGAGGGAGACAGAGGATCCAAAGCGGGCTCATCACTGATAGCAGAGAGCTGGAAATGGGCCAAACCCACCAACTGTGACATCATGACCTCAGCCAAAACCAAGAGTCAGATGCTTAACTGACTGAGCCACCCAGGCGACAGTTTTTGAACAATATGCCTTTCATATGTTGATCATTGGACTTTATGTAGAATGTGGTGATGATGGTTTCTATCAGGGAACACTATGGAAGTCCTCAGTTTTTGATAAATCAAAGTTTGACAGAAATGTTAGAAATATTTATAAATCCATTTTTAAGTCTCACTCTGCCCCTTCTACCTTAAGTTGTCTTATTAAAACCAAAAGTTTCTCCATAGGAAATGATTATAAAAATATAATTATTTATAGCCACAGCAAAGAGATAATTATTTGCTGGCATGAGGGAGAGGCAGGTCATCGATATTTACCGATGACAACAAGGGTCTCAGAGTTTCCATTTTGATGATTTCAGCCCAGTAGGCCCACAGGTCTTCATCTGTGAAATGCATCTTCTCATTTCAAAGATGTTTCTTTATTTAATTAGTAGGATCTTATAATGCAAGTATGAAAAATTCAATTCAATTTAATTAGAAAAATCTGCATTAATCAATAATAAGCAGCACAGGGAACGTTTCTATTCTTATGGGATTTTTAATATAAAATAGAATTAAACAATTTTTTAAAATTCTAACATATTTTATGTATGTGTATTATTTGCTGCATACAAATGTTTTATGTATATTTGTTTTATAACCATAATAATATGGTTAATATACATAAAATATAATATATATTATTATATATTATATTTTATGTATATTTGTTTTATGTATATGTTTTATAACCATAATAATATGGTTAATATATATAATATATAATATTATATTATTATATATTATATATAATATATATTATATATAAAATATAACCATATTATAAATATAAATATAACCCATATAAATATTAGGTTGCTGCTTACTATGTGTTAGGCAATGTACTAACAATTTTAATACTTTGCTCCTTTAATTCATCAGCCATACCATGAGATAGGTACTGTTCACATTCTCATTTTTTGATGGAAAAATTAAGGCTTAATGTAGTTAAAAACAGATACCTAGCTAAATATAGCAGATTAAACACATATATTTTGCATTTCTGTCTTTCTCCAAAAATCCAGCTAAAATATAAGTAAAGGAATAAAAACTAATTGGGTTAACCCAAAAGGTAACATGAATAGGATGAAAATAAATGAGTTATGAGACTAAATTATGGGAAAATGTAAAACAGATCCCTAGCAACTCTTTTAGCAGAGTGGAGAAAGCTGAAAACTGAGGGCCAGCAGACAAGAAACAAAAGAGTTCTTACTGGACAAAATGGTCATAATTTGGGCTGTCAAATACCTTGGAATGTGAGTTTGATTGGTACAAACAAAAGGATTGGTTAAAGGTCTGTTATAGAAAGTCCGTATGCTTCAGATCCCCTGTTGCACCTGTACGGCCAGAGAACTACTCTTTCCTTGATATCCTCCTTCCTTTCCCCACATGGAGATTTATTCTTTGCAAAACATGGAACAGAGGGCATGGATTCAGGGACTCCCATTAGATGAATATAGGACCCACACTGAAAACAAGACACTCAAGGTTTTAAAAATGTGATTATTAACTAGAGGAAAACCAGAAAACATACAAGAAAGGAAATGAAACCATAGAAAATTATCTACCTTAACAGTGAATATTCTTTACACAATCATAATCATGCAAACCTTAGATGGTAATCCAGCTAAAATCATGACATATTTTGGAAGGTTTGGAGAGGGTGTGTGTGTGTGTGTGTGTGTGAGAGAGAGAGAGAGAGAGAGAGGGAGAGATAAGTACTGAATCCTCAACTTACTTGGTAGCCAGTCAATAAATAGATAATGGGCTATGTTGGCTGTCAACCATTTATTCATTCTTCCTAACAGAGCCTTAATTTTGTTTAAGGTTTCAAAACAACAACAACAACAACAACAACAACAACAAAAACCAAACGAACAAGCAAAAAAAATCCTCCCTTCCATGTGACTCGGAGAAAGATGACCCTATTCACAACTCTAGGGAAAGATCCTCACCAGCTAAATGTGAATGGCAATCCCTTTCTCCCACCATGATTGGCTTCATAATGACAACGTAATCTAAGTCTGACTGAGGACACCAGAGGAAGATTTTTGACATGTTTGTGGGGGCTGTTGCTGTGCAAAGACATGAAAAATGGCAGTTCCTTTTCTTTTTCAGGCTACCTGCCTGTTGATGTAATACCTAGAGTTCCTGCACACATGTTCTTATGGATCCAAGAGCAAGAGTAGGGCAGGCCAAGAGCACTAGAAGGAATCAGGACCTAAGACCCAACCTACTATGCCTGCGGACCTCCTTACTTCTGGACATGGTCGGTTGTACAATAGTAGATTTTCTTTACTTTCAGCCAGTTCAAGAGGTTAAGAAACCAAGTTAAGATTTCACAGGTGGTAAGTGGTAGAATTAGGATCAGAACCCAGGTTGACCTGAGTCATAGATTTGAGATAAACATAATGCCATGTTGCCATTGCTAAAATACTTTATTTTATACTTTAAAAATGGAAACTGGCTTGGGGTGCCTGGGTGGCTCGTTGGTTAAGCGTCTGACTTCAGCTCAGGTCATGATCTTACGGCTCGTGATTTCGAGCCCCGCATAGGGCTCTGTGCTGACAGCTCAGAGCCTGGAGTCTGCTTCGGATTCTATGTCTCCTTCTCCCTCTCTGTCCCTCCCCCAGTCACACTCTGTCTCTCTCTGTCTCTCAAACATATATAAACATTAGAAACAATTAAAAAAAATAAAAGTGGAAACTGGCTTTGTGACAGAGAAAATAATAAGAGCATATAAAGTTAGGTGACATGCCATATTGGTCATGAGTAAAGACTACCTTAAAACTTCAGTAACTTGCCTTTCACTGCTTTATTTTTGCAATAAAAATGACATTTTTGGGAACTGTTATTTTTTATGTACCTGAAGTATTAAAACTAATTATTTCTTCGGTCTGTACTACACTTTCCAAAACCAAAAAACAAAAAACAAAAAACCTGATACTGAGAATTGACATGGACAAGAACAAAAAGATATGGAAGTACATAGCATTACTCACTTCTGATATGTAACTACATGCCAAAATCAGTAAGCCTTATAAACAGCATATGCTATTCTTCTTAAATTTAAAAAAAATTTTTTTTACATTTATTTATTTTTGAGAGACAGAGAGAGACAGACTACAAGTGGGAGAGGGGAAGAGAGAGAGGGAGACACAGAATCTGAAGCAGGCTCCAGGCTCTGAGCTGTCAGCACAGAGCCTGACACGGGGCTCGAGCTCACAGACCAAGAGATCATGACCTGAGCCAAAGTCGGACGCTTAACGGACTGAGCCACCCAGGTGCCCCACAACATATGCTATTCTTATCCTTATAAACAAGAAATGACAAAAAATATTATCTTGAGAGGATAATTCGAATTATTATTTTATCTGTGACATTAAGGTATTTCCCCAATATTCTGTCACCCAAAATTCAAAATATTTTTTCTTTAATTAATTTTTATTTAGGTATATTGTAGACTAAAGAAATACATAATATGATTGAATTTACTATTTAGCACCCTGATTTAAACATGCATGAAGATATTCAAAGTGAGAGAGGATCTAATTCATTTTGAAATCCTGAGGAAGTAGTGTCTGAAATATGGTGCCAGCACAGTAACTATTTGTTGACTGATTAATCAATAATTGTGAACCTACTTTAAGGAAATTGTGGGTGGAACAAAGAGAAAAAGGGGTTTTCCACTTTTGTGGTTGATTTGGGGCAATTTTGCTATGTGGATACGAGTTGTAACATTTATTTGTTTTGATTTAGGTAATAAATAATAATTATTGAAAAACTGAAAAATTCAAAGGGTGGCATTAATGTAACTGACCTGTTAATATTTTTCATTTTGAAAGATTTTTAAATTTTTAAGAAAAAATATTCTTGTTTAAAAATTTGTTCTTTAAATGATTATTTGCCTTGTATAGTCTATACCTGACACATTAAAAAAAAAATACTGATAATCCTTTGCATCTCAGTAGTGTTTCCTTCCACTTTAGGTAAAAATTGTGGTTTTTAAGCATCGAATTCGGGTGCCTGGGTGGCTCAGTCAGTTGAGCGTCCGACTTTGGCTCAGGTCATGATCTCGCGGTCTGTGAGTTCGAGCCCTGCGTCGGGCTCTGGGCTGACAGCTCAGAGCCTGGAGTCTGCTTTGAATTCTGTGTCTCCCTCGCTCTCTGCCCCTCCCCCACTCATGCTCTGTCTCTCTCTCTCTCTCTCTCTCTGTCAAAAATAAATAAACATTTTAAAAAAAAGAATCATATTAATAGCTGGAAAAAAATGAGGGCCACACATTAACAAAGTAACATGAGAGTGGTTATTGAGAAAAACTCTGTGGTTGAAGTGAAAGATAAACTAGAGGGCAGGCACCAAATGGCTACCTTCAGATACCAGAATCGTGTCAGAGATAATGTCAGGGAACTCTGCAAAATATGATGCCTGCGGGGGGTTCACCCAACATTTCACATATAATGCAAAGGGCTCACAAGCAGTCTGCAAGGGGGCTGCATTTCCTTACGTCTTCAAAAAGCATGCAGGTACTTTGTGAAGTGTGATCTGAGTCTATAATACAGAAAATTATATCTGATGCCAACCATCTCTTTTGGAAACCTGTAATGGAAAATGCTCTGAAGAAGGCAACACTTATAATTCAGGGTGTTGCACTCAGAATGGGCATGGCATGCTGACCAACGCTGTGCTTTTCTCTCCTGATACGCCTTTTAAGCAAATCCTTCTTTCTTTCAGTTCTACTGTGAAAACGTTTCCTTTAATGTATGTCTCAAAATTCATTTTCCAGATCTTAGGAATGATGAATTAAAAATAGTACTAGCACTTCCATGGCCTATTTCTAAACGATATCCATTTCTCTGGGGCCAAAGCTTTATAGTATTCAATAATTTTATTCTCTCTGTTCTTTTTATAGCATCTGATATTAGAGTTATTTATATCTGTTTTATTGCATTATGGATCTGTGTATGTCTTAGGCTATGTTTCATTTGCAATGAACATCACTGGAGATCTCACTAAGTGAAATTACATCGTAATTGTTTTACTCATAGTATTCTGGCTGAATCAAACACTCATAATCGATGTATGCTAAGTTCAGTTCTGCCTTAATCAGTTCTGCCAGAACAGAGATGGCCAGAATCAGACCAACCAGTCATGGGGCAGAGCACATAAGGAACCACCCAATGGCACGTAGTTAAGAGAGTGCCCGCAGGAGGCCTTGGGGAGGTTTGAGGTTGGCTAAGCTAAAAACTCTTCTCCAGAGATTTATGAGGAGACCGGGACAGATCTCAGTCTGAGATGAAGTAGGCTATCAGACAGGGATCCAAGATAATAACTAAATACCTGAGCTAATGCATGCGAAGAAGAACTTAGTCACAGAGGAAAAAAGCAACAGTATCAGTTTTGGAAACAGTATACGATCAGAGTTGACTCAGGAAGGTCCAACTCCAAGCTGATCAGGAAATGTTGATTATAGACTCCCGATAGTCTCAGTACTTATGGAAGGGATTGGGTCTAGATTTAGGGGTAGGTCAAGGAGTAAATCAAGGTTTAATGGGGCCCAAAGTTTGTATCATTTTAGGCATTTTAAAGAAGAAAGACACTATAGACTTACAAATATAAAATAAGTTAAAGGAGTGAATCCTTATTTAGGTTAAGAAAAGTAAACCTAACAATTTATGAAACGCTTAGAGGTCAGATCTCTACTTTTTTCCCTAAGATCTCCTTAGGTAGTTGCTGAGCAATGCTTTTTTAGTAATCATTCCTGATTACAACCTTCTTCCTTTTCAACACAGGACATTATACAACTCCCAGACACTCCCAATACACAGAGACTCTCGAAAGGGAGGGCACTGAGGCTTACACACTCGATTAGCTTCAGGACGAAAGGAGTTAAATGGTCCTGAGAAGAAGCGGGTCCAGGGGCATGAGGGACCAGAAGAGCTACCATAAGGAGTCTCATTAGAAACTATTGTTGAACAAGAAGTTTTTGAACTATATTGTAGTGTATCATCATTAATGTCATTCTGATGTCACTTATGTCAGCAAATAATGTCATAGCTTTGGTATGGAACTTTGGTAAAATTGTTTGGAAGACAGAATGCAGAAGCCACAGATTGCTGCTGCTGACCTTATAGGGTGACTCACGGCCCAGATAGCTCTGTCTCAATCGGTGCAAAAAGTCACAAAACATCTGCTAGGATCATCTTTGGAGTATTTGTGTGCTCTCTGGCTCTCTTTACTCTGCTGGCCTGCTCCTCTTACTTTAATCTGGCTGAGTTTAGCTTTATGTCTGACATCATTTTGCTAGGTATGAGAGTTTCACAATTCATATGGGGGAGATTCTATACAGTCATGCTCAGATGCCTAAATCATATAATGAAAGTTAAAAAAGTGGCTAGAAGTGCTGAATGAGAACTAGAATTTATAAAGGGCTCCTATCTTTTCCTGAGGATAAAAAAGAAACCAGAGAAGTAAAAAACTTCAGAAAATAATCCATGCACATTTCCCCTGTGATAGATCAATATTTTTGCTCAGCGAAGAAAATATTTTGCTTACCATATGTTAAGCATATGTTTACTTTTCTCACACGGGTTTTGCTTGGATCTCCAAGTCTTGAAAAGTCACCTTGGAAATCATTCCCCTCAAATTGCAGCTTAAAGAATTTAAAAAGACAATGGCTGGGGCCCACAGAGTATGCTATGAGCCTCTCATAAAGAAGGTACTTTAGCTTGGTGGCAACTTGCTCCCCCTAAATTTAGAAAGGTCACCCCCTGACATCTGCAGAAGAGGCTGATTTAGACTAAAGACTTACAGCATGAAAGTTCTGCTTCACTGTGTCCTTCGTTCCCTCATCTCTGGTTTATATCTTGCAATCATTGTGGTTTCTGCTCCCATCTAAGGTTTTGATCTTAAACTCATGGCCACAGTGCTAAAAGCACTCACTTTCCCCAGGCTTTCTTCTATTCCCCAGGTCTCTCTTCTGTATAATTTGTGCTATTTTTCTGACTTTATCAATCAACTTTGCTGACTCCCTCACTTCCTCTCAAAGTGTAGGTCTTCTCCAAGTTTCAGCTCTTGGCTATCTGGTTGTTTTTCCTTCTCATCGATTTCATTTAATCTGTCCCTCCCCCTCCACCTCAAAGGCTATTTCATGTGTTCCCAAGGTTTAACTTCTCATTCATTTAATGAATACTCGTTGAATAAATATCCTTGTCTCCTTTTTTTCCTCTTACATGTACATTGAAACCATCAAATTTTGTTGGCTCTACGTTCAAAGTCTATTTAGAAACTGACTTGCTTTTATTGCTACCAACCAGGCTGAAAGCACCATTATCTTCTGGACCACTGCATTAACTTCCAAACTGGTCTCCAGGCTTTGCAATTCATTTTCCCCACTCATGCCGCTTGGTCTAACCACGCATCTAGATTCTGCGATCCTTCTCAAACCCTTCACCAGACCATGTCACTGCTATGTGTACAACAATCCAAATGATGCGATCTCTCTCTTTTTTCCCTTGTGGTGAGAACACTTAACCTGAGATCGACCCTCTTAACAGACTTTTAAACGTAGAGGAGATTATTGTTATCTGTGGATGCAATGTTGTACAGCAGATCTCTAGAACTTATCGATCCTATACAACTAACATGTTACAGCCATTGATTAGCAGCTCCCCTTTTTCCCTCCCCCAGCCCCTGGCAACCACCGTTCTATTCTTTGCTTCCATGAGTTTGACTATTTCAGATGTAAGTGGCTTATCTCACTTGGCTTAGGACCAAAGATGTTACCAGGCTCTATGACTTCACGCCGCCCCCATATCTGCTTACCTTTGCCCTCGTTGTTTCCTCTCAGGCTACGTCTCCTACTAGTCTCATCCACAGTCACTGAACTCCTGCTCATTGCTATCTTGCCTTCTTTTACCACTCTAGATATGTTCTAGCCTCAGAATCTTTAAGCTTCCTGTCTCTTCTTCCCAGGACACAGTTTCCCCATGCAGCACAATCACCTCTTTTCCTCATCACTTTTGGATCTTTGCTCAAGAATCATGTTCTCCATGAGGACTTCCTAGGACCTCCTATACAAAAATTCAGCATACCCTCCCCTCCTTGGTCCTTCCTAGTTACCTTTCCTGATATATTTTCTCTCTACCACTTATCACCATGATATATATTTATTATCTCTTTCTTTTTTTAAATGTTTGTTTATTTTTGAGAGACAGAGAGAAAGAGAGAGAGAGAGACAGTGTGAGTGGGGGAGGGGCAGAGAGTGAGACAGAGGGAGAGACAGAACCTGAAACAGGCTCCGGTCTCTGAGCTGTCCGCACAGAGTCCAAAGCAGGGCTCGAACTCTGAATGGCAAGATCATGACCTGAGCTGAAGTTGGACGCTTAACTGACTGAACCACCCAGGCGCTCTTATTATCTCTTTCTTTATGTAAGAGTAAATGGATATGGATGTTTGTTTTTTCATGGGTATATGTGTTTTACCAGCATCTAGAACAGTGTCTACACATAGTAAGTATACAGTCACTGTTTTTTGAATGACTAAACGAATGAATGAATACATACTACTATGAGCCAGTTACTTAATATGCAATGATGAAGAATTGGATCCTGCCCTCAATAAACAAACTGTCAGATAAAAAAAAACTGTCCAAAGCGAGAGATGTTTGTTTAAGGAGTTAGAAAGCCTGCAACAGGGGTACCTAACCCAACCTGAGGTAGGATGAGGCACCAAAGTTGGGCTTCCTATAGGAGGTAGCCCCTGAGCCTGACAAAAGTTAGCCTAACGAAAGGAGGAGGGAAGGTTTGGAGAGGAGCTTACTAGATGGAGGGACGACATGAACGGAGACATGGTGGCTGAGTAGATGCTGTTAGTGCTCCTCTCATTTTTCCTCAGAGCTTTTTACCATTTCTGAATATGCCAACCTGACTTACGGCCAAGAGCTGCATCATTACTGGGAGCCTGCTATGCCTACAGCATAGCCAGGCTGAGAATGCCTCAGAATTAACAAGTTTCCCTTAGTCCTTAATGACTAATGAGTGTTAGGGTATATATACCCCAGTTCTCTCCCCCTTGGCCAGGTTATTTTGGAAGGGTAAGTACATCAATTCTGTTGGATTGAACTCCAGTCACTCACTACTGTAGATTTAATAATGCACCCATTATGGACTAAATTCCCTTTCCTCTTCCAGTTCATCCTCAGCTACCCCTTTCCTTTGAAACTCCCAACAAACTGTTGATCCTTGAATCGTGGCTCAGGGTTGGCCTCTGGAAAAAGCAGATAAATACAGTGATTTTTACCCAAACTCTAGCGAATAAAAATGACAAAGTCTTTGGTATGCTTTGGGAGACAATAAAGCAAACCATATTGGTTGTGTATAGGGTATGGGGGGGGGGGGAGGTGATTAGGTTTGATAGTAACGGAATGTGAATTCTACGTTAAGGGATTTGGATTGTTTCCAAATTCCTTATGAAATCTCTGAGTTTGGGGATAAAGTAATCAAAAGGATATCTGAGTATGATGAAACTACCTGTGATAGATACAGTGGTATTGTACCGGGGCAGGGGGGGGTGTACGGGATGGGTGACCAGTTAGGAAACCATTCAGGCAGCACAGTTAGGATATATTCAGGAGTGCGTTGGTGAGGTGGCAGTGAGAATGGAAAGGAATAGACGGAGTGAAAATGTCCAAGGGAAAAAATGACAGGCTTTGGAATCTAGTTCTGTGTGTTACGGGGGTGGAAGGAGAGAAGTAGAAAATGTCTGAGGCTATGTGAGTTAGAGAGGAAAAGTATCATTAACAGAGATGAGGAAGCCATGAGTGGGATCTGGATTTGATGAGTTAAAGACATTTGGGGTTTGTGCCAGTGGAATGTCCAAGCAGAAACGTTCAGCAGACAGCTGGAAATATAAGAAGGCAGGAAGGATTTGGTTTCAGAACTGGGGCTCTTTCAGACAGCGATAAATGTGCCTGGCTATCTGAAAATCCCCAAGAAACACTGGCTTTATACAAGCCTTCTAGCCCTGACGTTGTGACTCCCAATAGAGGAGAAACGTCGTCGTAACCTGCAGTCATCGGTGGACTTTGCAATTGAAATACACACACACTTGCGAGGTGGAGACGCTGTTTAAGTGTGCACGGGGGCGAAAGCTAGGCTTTTGTGGCAGGGCAAAAAGCTAGGCTCTAAGCAGGTGAATTCTTGAAGATATGGAACAACCAGGGAAGCAAGGAGTCCAGTTCACAAAGTTTGGCAGAGTTCAGGTGCAGTAGCCAGGTTTTGGAATTCTGGAGACTGAGATTTGGCCCAAAGACTGGCCATTCCCTTGAGTCCTCAGATTCAGAGGACTGATGTTGTTTGTTTTCTGCCTGGTTTTTTGGAGTGGCGCTGGCCACACACTGAGGGATGTTATTAAGGAATCCATCCCTGAGCTTTTTCTTCTTCGGGCTGAATAAACCTTATTTCATTCTTCTCACAGGTCATACTTTCCATCTCTTTGATTATTTGTTACCCTTCTCTGAACTTTCTCCAATTTTCCTCCTAAAATACTGAGACCAAACCTTCAAAACACAGTAACAACTGGCTTAGTTCTGGGCATAGGAAATGGTTTTCTAAAACGTCACACCCAGGCAACAGTTCTTTGCAGGTTTTTCCACCTGTTTTTAACGCGACCATTAAACTGATAGGCGACTGTATCTATATAGAGGTGACTCATCTATATATCTTGAAAATTTGATCATAATGGGATATCTTTTTCAATCATTTTGTTTTAAGTTTATTTATTTATTTTGAGAGAGACAGAGGCAGTATGAGTGGGGCAGGGATAGAGAGAGAGGGAGAAAGAATCCCAGGCAGGCTCCCTGCTGCCAGCACAGAGCCCAAGGAGGGGCTCGGACCACGAACCCTGAGATCACGACCAGGGCAGAAACCAAGAGTCCACTGCTTAACCCTCTGAGCCACCCAGGCGCCCCAATCATTTTGTTTTAACTTCAAAGGCTCAGAGTTGGGAGAAGGTGTTGGCTCCAATCTTTTTTTTTTTTTTTTCATTTTAGGAAAAGAGCGGTAAAAGATTACAGAATACTGCCGTATTACCAGTCTGATTCTTTTTCTCCCATAGGATAGCTCACTCATATCATGAAATATATGGAGCACAACTGTCACGCCCGTGCTTTCGCCCCTGCTCATCCCAACAGCTTGAACACCGGGCTAGCTAAAATGTAACGAGACGGAGTACACAGAAAGTGAATTTGCTTAGACGTGAGTCAAAACGGGAAGCAGGGGAGGACGCGGCAGGGACCTGAGAGATGGCTCGGACGACTCTGGGAGTAATTTTCCATGTGCACTGAAGGAAGATCTTGTAAGGCACAGCCTCAGGTTACACACGCTGGACTGCCATTCCGCAGGATTTACAAGCCATTACTGGAGAGCTCTCCTGGCCCAGGCGGGAGGAGGAAGAAATGTTCGCCGGACCATAAAAAAAAAACTTTAGGTTACAGAGTAAAAGAAAAACAGGGCCCTCCTTCCGCAGAGGGAAGAAGCTCGCCCCCCTGGGGGTAGGGGTGGAGGGTGGGGGCCCTCCGTTTCCAGGACTTAAGAGTCTGGCGAGGTTGCCGAGGGTTCGCAGCCGCTTCTGATTAGAGGGTGTCTGACACCCACTTGGGAGAACTCGGGCAAATTCGCACCCTCGGAGGCTCCCGGGAAGCTTCTGGTGCTGAGGCAGCAGAGAAGAGAGCGCCGCCCGCGCGCCGGCCTCCCCGCGGCTCCTCCCCACTCTCCCAGGCCCCCACTCCCGAACTTAAGCACACGCTCCCTGTTCCAGCCAGAGCCCTGCGTGAGTCTCTACACGTAGCCGCAGACAGCTCCTTAAATAGGTCGGAGTTGAGCAAACAATCCCAGACGTGGGGCCCGGGAAGGCGAGCGGAGGCGACCGCACCGGCGCGGCGGGTCAGCCGGCGGCCAATAGCCGGGGTGCGGCCCGCCCTGTCGCCTCCCCCTCGGGGAGCCTATAAGTTGCCCGCGACGCCGGGGGGCGCCCGCTCCTCCGCGCCGGCCTGGTCTCGGCCGCCCTCCCGCCACTCCGCCGCGCGCACTTGGCCCGCCGCCTCCCGCCCGCAATCGTCGGCCCCGGGCGGACCGGGGTCCCCGCGCTCTCGCGAGAAGTGCGCCGCTGCAGGGCAGTGGGGGCGCCGGGGCCGGCGCCGGCCCTCGAGAGGCCGAAGATGGGGTGCTGCGCCGGGAAGCCGCAGCTGCTGCTGCTGCTGCTGGCGCTCGTCTTGCAGCTCTGGAGCCCCTGCGTGGGTGCAGACCCGGAGAGGCCTTCCAGCATCCCCACAGGTGAGCCCTCCCGCGGTTTGCCCGTGTCCCGGGAGGCTCGGCCGGCGGGGGCGGGGGTGGGGGTGGGGGCAGTTCATTCATCCACTGGCCCTTCGTGCGGGGCTGGCCAGGTGAGTAGGTGGGGGGGGGGCGTCCCTCCCCAGGACTGCAGAGGTGAGTAGGTGGGAGCCTGCCCTTCGCCAGGACCACCGAGGTGAGTGATCGTCCCTCCTCCTCGGGACGGCTGAGGTCTTCCCCAGAAGTGCGCTAGGGCGGCGCTTGCCCCCGGGGAAGCACCCGCCCTCGCGGGTTCTCGGAGTTCTCCGTAACGTGGGAGCGCACGAAGTTTTCCTTCAGCACCAGTTGGGGTTTCCTTTTCGTCTTGCAGGTCACGGGGCACCAACACCTTTCGGGCAACTCTCCTTTCTCCTCCTGTCCTGGAATGGGCATGGTTTATTCGTGTTTGAAGAGGCAGTACTCCCTCTGTGACCTAAACACGGGGCTCAGTGTACTTTCTGATTGATGGTGACACATTCCTTCCAGCGCCCCAGGAAGCAGCCGGTAACACCTACCTCTTGCCAAAAACAACGCTCAAAACCTTGGCTGTTTTCTCTAAGGCGGACTGGCTACCCAATACCTCCAGGCGGCAGCTTTCCTCCTTGGGGATTTGGAGGGGAAGCTGTGGACACACATCTCCCCTTAGCCACCCTTTTCCTAAGCCTGGTGCCATTTCTTGTTTTCAGAAGCTGGAACTGCGGTGAAGAGTGCAGTCAAGTTCGTGTAAAACAAAACTTTTTACATTTAGCAGCATTAAAGAGCCTCACCACATGTTTGTCCAAACACACTCTGGTGCCATTTGCTGCGCAGGAGATATCCTTGGAGTATTCCACTTTTGTGCTCTGGCTCTATGGTCAGCTCTCTGAAATTAGATCTTGCCTTTAAATGTCCTTGTGCTGTACTGTTTCTTTTTTTAAATTAGGATCATTTTGTCTTTTTTTTTTTTTTTTTTGTAAGCAAATAAGGCGTTTTTCTGCTTGAACTTTAAGCGGAAGGACAGAAATTTCTATTTCAGGTTTACAGTCAGAAAATGACATTTGATGTAGAACCCAGGTAGTCCATGTAAGCCATAGTTTTGTCTTTATCTTTACGTGTTTCAGAAGGCTTCAGTGGGCTGCATTGCCTATCTTTCTACATTCCTGCCAAACAGTACTTGCTTTGTGAGCTTGAGAAACTTCAGCATTTAGATGGATTTTTGTCAGTTACATGATGCTTTTCTTTCTCCTAGATGAATGTGTTTGGTTCACAATGCATTTCTGAAACCTGTGTGGTTCTTTTAAATTTGAACTAAGTTTTTTTCATAACTTTAACATTTCCTTCTAGTAAAACACCTAGAAAATAGACAAGTAAATGCCTCCAGCAAACTTGGAAATAGGGACATTAAAAAAAAAAATCCCTAGGAAAAAATGACTTTCTTTGTTGAAACACCCAAGGAAACCTTACCGGGAAATAAAATAACCTTGAAGGGCTTTTCTTCCTTTAGAGGGACCTCTTCAGGCTTTGTATATTTTAGTTCACTGCATTACGAACACTGTCTCCCCCCAGCCCCCCCTTTTTAATAGAAGGTATCTCTGTACCTTCCTTTAGGCTTACAGTCAAAGTCATCTTGCTTTCCCACTCTGGCTTTTAAGTTTCATGGACCTGGACAGTAAAAATTTAATGGATTGTAGCATAAGAGGGAATTGTAGATACAAATGTTTTCCTCAGAAAGTGACCATATAAAACCCGCTGCTGAAATCTGAGTTCTGGTCGATCTTGGTGGGTAGGCATGGGGAATTCAGTTAGCGCCTACATGCAGGAAGATATTAATTCGTAATATGTGGAGGCAGCAGAAGCCAGTCTGAACTTTGGTGTAGGTAAATGTGATTAGCTGATAAACATAGAGGGTACACTGCTTGATAATACGGCCAGAGTCATGGACTATGTTTCATTTTCTCCCTTAAAATACTACAACTGAGAATAACTAAATTGGAAACTTCCTTATCTATCTAAGCATCAAGTGAACTTTAGAACTCGAACTTGTCTAGCTTACTAGGAGGTCTTTAAGAAAAGTGCTTATCATTTCTCTCCAGCTGTATTTGTCACCATGTCCCAGTTAGCCATGGACAAATGGATTATACCAGGCTTTCTTGGCCCAGTTGAAATTTTGAGCCAGATCATTATTTATGAAAAGGGCCGTCCTGCACATTGTTCTATGTTTAGTAACATCCTTGGCCCCCACCCACTAGATACCAAAAGCACCCTCCTCCAAGTGTGAGAATGGAAAATGTCTCAAAATGTAAAAGGACCAAATGTCTCCTGAGGGGAAAAATTGCCCGAGGTTAAAAACACCTGGATTAGAAAAATCTATGTGTATGGGAGGCAGTGTGGCGTTATGGTGTTACTGGAATGATAATAGCAACTCCTTTTTGAAAGCAAATGTTTATAGTGATTTTCCGTTTTTCCACTGTAGTAAGGAATGTGCTATTTGAATCACATTAATCAAGTTTTGGAATCTCATTTTTCCTAGCTCTGTTTGATGCTGTGTGTTGACCAGAGTTGAGAACATTGTTTTTAGTTATACCTACTGAGAGTTTGCTTGTGTACTGTGTTCGTTCCTTTTTGGTTACCACTTTGCTTTTAGCATGGAAAGAATCTAAGTAAGATTTTGGTTAATAACACTTATTTTCTCCTAGAATTATTTATAGGGATTTTACCATAAAAGTTTATCCCTGTGGGAGCTTTTGAGGCAAAACTCTCCTAATGAGTTTCCACAAATCAGATTAAAACCCTCATTTATCTTTCCTATAGTTTTTTGCCTTCCAGATGAGAGAAGGAGACGTGTGGATGTATTTCCACCAAGTATTTACAACCAGGTCTCCAGGCCAGGATCAAACTTTTTGTGTGTTTTCTGAGGTACCTTGACTATTCCCTGATCTAAGTTGGGCAGAAACCAAGTTTTGGGCAAAAATGAAGGAAATGGTTTCAGATGTTTCTGTCAAGACCAGTATTTTTCAACCATGTTCATTTATAAACTCTTTAATTTACTCTGGCACATTCAGGGAGGAAAGCAAAGGTTTGTCCGATCTGCTGATGCAAACTGGCAATTTGGGGGGTGGAGAAGGGAAGACCAAGGTCCTGGAGAAACCTCTGGAAGGGGGTGTGGAGAGAGAGAGAGAGAGAGAGAGAGAGAGAGAGAGAAACCTCTGGAAGGGAGAGACAGAGAGAGAGAGACAGAGAGAGACAGAGGCTTGTCCTTCTGCACATTTTCTGTGTCCTGGGCTCCAGCCGCATGGAACAACTCATCATGCGTAAAAAGACTGTGCCTTTTATTTCGTAATATAAAAAGGGACATAGAAAACACCTCTGGAGAATGTGAGGATAGTAAATGAAAGTTAAATTAAAATACCCCTTTCTTCCCATCACACCAACTTAGACATTTTAAGAATAAACTCTGATCATAACAACTCTTTTGAGGATCGGAACCTGCAAACTACTGGTTGAAGTGCATCATCCTTGGAGGACAGTTGAGTAATGTCTAGTGGAATTGATAATTCACATACCCGGCAGGTCTGCATGTACAATACTCTCAAGTTTCTGTGTCTGTCTGTTCTCTTTGAAATTCTATTCATTGGTAAGTCTAGCTCCTTGGAGATCCTTTCCCTTACTGTCTTTTGTTTGGCTCACTTTCTCACTTTTTAATGCAGTTGGTTTATATAAATAATACCTACTTTTATGATTGCTTTTTTTTTAATGTTTATTTTTGAGACAGAGAGAAACAGAGTATAAGTGGGGAAGGGCAGAGAGAGAAGGAGACAGAGAATCTGAAGCAGGCTCCAGGCTCTGAGCTGTCAGCACAGAGCCCGACATGGGAGTCAAACCCACGAACTGTGAGATCATGACCTGAGCCGAAGTCGGACGCTTAACTGACTGAGCCACCCAGGCGCCCCTGTATGATTGATTTTTATGTTTAACAAACTGTAAATTCTTTGAAGTGAGGGACTAAGTTATTCATTTTTGTGCTCGTCACAGTATCTTCCCTGTTCTGTCACCGAGGTTCTCAATGTATATTTGTTGAGTTTCTGGCCCACTTGTAGAATTTTGAAACGTAGAATGCAGTCAGTGAGATTGCTAGCTGCTCATTTCCCTAGGATTTTGACTGAATTCACCAACCTCCCTTTCTCTACCTGGGGACCCATACACTAACATGATGTAGCAATTTATCAATGAAATATCTGACAAGGCCTTGTTTCTGAAATGTGGTTGGCAACTCGTCTCCATGGGCTATATCTTTCTGCTCTACTTACCTTACTTAGTATAAAGTCACACCCTCAGGAATACTTTCAGGTGATTGGATATCATGATTTTTCAAAAAAAACTTATGGATGGTGAAGTGGAGACTTGAAAGGGTTATATAACTTGCAGAAGATCACATAGCTGGAAAGCTACACAGGAGAAGCTCGTGTCCTTTCTCCAGGCCGTGCTCTGTGTCTTTCCTGACCTCCTTATTGTTCTGTTGGACTTTCGGGACCTGGGGGAAAGAAATAGAGACCAGGCGTCAGAGACCTAAAGAAAAAAAAGGAATGTTTTGCTAAAAGGGAAACACATATTTGTAGGTTTATGTAAATGGTGGGGGAAAGGAATTGGCATGGGCTGCGGGAAAACTGGGCCCTAGGCCAGGGTGGCAAACTATGGTTCTTGGTCCAAATCTGGTGGCACCATAGCTACCTGTTTTTGTATGGCTGGTGAGTTAACAATCGTGTTTACCTTTTTAAATGATTGAAGAATATCAAGTGAAAAATAGGACATTGTGACATGTGAAAGTTATTTGAAATTCCGTAGTCAGGGTCCATAAAGTTTTATTGGCAGACAGCCACACTTATTTATTGATAAATGGTCTGGTGCCATAAGGCAGAGTTGAGTAGTTGCCACAGAGACTGTATGGCTTGCAAAGCATAGATTATTTACTATCTGGCCCTTGTATAGAAAAACTTTGCGGATCCTTGTCTTAGGAGATGACATTCCCGTTTAAGCTGTGGCTCAAACAGATCTGCTCTCTTGGAATGAGCCAGATTCTGGACAGTAGCAGCTGATTCTGGGCGTTTGAAAGGCCTGTTTTTCATTTTAGACTTTCCAGTGATTTCTGTGGTGTCTTTAATATAGTTTTAGGGCTTCTCTGTTATTTCTTTTTAAACATGGCATTGATGCTAACTAGACATGTACTTTGTTATAAATAGTGTACTTATGATCAGAAAGGAATAAAAGACTAATGGCTGATTGGAAAGGAGATGCATCTTCTTCAGAGCTAGTGGGTGTTCTAGTATTTTGGTCTAGAAACTTGGTTATGAATTTGTGGCTCAGTTCCTGGGAGGAAATGATTCGCACATTTATCAATGAGTACTTTCATTTTTCTTCAACAATTGCTATGAATTAGACTGAACTGAGAAATTGGTGGCCTTTAAAGTGACAAATATTTTTCTTTGACACTTTACTAGCTTGCATTTGCAGTGGTGTGCTTGCCTCACTAAATTAAACTTAAAAACCATCGAGAGTATATTAGCCAAGATACACTTATCCTGAGTAGTAGAATTATAGACTGTGTTGTAATTTGTTATCATTGTACTATTTACTACCTTAAGGCCTACAGTGTTACAGCCTGTGTTTGGAAATGATGTTACTGAGGATGGTCTAGCAGTACAGAATTTATTACTTTTCTATTAACCATGTCACAGGAATGCCCCTTCAAACACTATTGTTTATAATCAAAAAATAACTTTCAATATCTCCCACTCAGGATAACTTTATTTTAAAACACAATTCAAAGAGTGGACATGTGTTATTTTTGTACACAGAGGAATGGTTTCCATTACATGTTTTCTTTTGCATGTTACAGGAGGGAAATTGACTTCTGTTAATGATTTTACTTAATTTTAAGTATAAATGTCTTTATTAAAAAACCTAATTCAGGCTAGTGTATTTATTTGCTTGGTTACTGAATTGACTCAAGTATTTTTCAGAACTTAAATTGTATTAGTAGCATACTGTCGCAGTTTTGGGAAAATAGCAATCTTTTTTTTATTCCTATTGAAATTTGTTTATATCTTCTCTCTTAAATTTATATCTTAAAAGAGATGTGACTGAGGAAGAAGCTTAATTTGTTAGTGTGGAAATATACTTCATTTACTATTTCTATTCTATAAGGAATTTGTTTTAAACTGTAGTTTGTATAGGTGTAGAATTAAATTTTGTCTAACATGGGAAAAACTTTAAACCAAGAATGAGTAGTAGACAGACAGTCTTTGCTTTCCTTTTTAAGATCAACAGTGATATCTTTTCTTTTACTGTTCTTTCAAATTTTATTCTTCCTACAAGGGAGTATCAGTTTCTATGCAAGTTTCTGAATGATGGGAGCACTCCATTATTAAGATGGAATGGCAGGGTCTGCTACATCTGAGTATCTTCTCCTTTTAGGCTGAAGGTTCATATTTCTGGAGAATGTGTTTCTAATCAAAATCTTCACTAGAAAGGTAAAAAAAAAACACCACATGTTAATTTTAATACAATTGAAAGAACATGCAAAATTATATTCTCTACATTTACTCTATAGTAAGTATACAAATATACTATGTAAAACTTCTAATACAAGTAAGAGTTTTGGTGAACATGCAATTAAAATGAGACTAAATGGGGGGATGGTCAGGAAAAGTATTTCTAACAAATATGGTTAAGTTAGTAAAATAGGTCAGAGTTAGAATTAAATCTCATTTGTTATATTGATCATTATGTTGATTTTAATAATTGCTTTCATTGTGGGTGCATAAGACATCCCAGTGTATATTACATTTACCGGTCCTCTGTTCGTTTTCTTTAGGATTACAGTCTCAAGCTTTTAGAAGGAATTCTCTTATTTATTTCTAGTTACTGCTGATGTTTTTTAAAGTTCCTTCCAAAGAGAAAGAGAGAGGGTTTTCCTCTGATTTAAATGCTAATGTGGTTCTGCTCCTCTGTGCTGTGGACATTACAAGGTAAACATTCTTATGGCATGAAGGAACTTTCAAGCACATGCAATTTATTTTTTATTAAGAAAAATGTTTTTTAATGTTTATTTTTGAGAGGAGAGAGAGCCTGAGCCTGAGCAGGGGAGGGGGAGAGAGAGGGAGGCACAGAATCTAAAGCAGACGCCAGGCTCTGAGCTGTCAGCACAGAGCCCGACGTGGGGCTCAATCTCACAAACCATCAGATCATGACCTGAGCTGAAGTCAGACGCTTAACCGACTAAGCCACACAGGTGCCCCAAGCACATGCAATTTTTATCTCTCTCCCTACCATCCCCAGTCAGTCCCAGACACTCAAGTACACTAAGTTGATTATACATCATACCACACAGCTTCACCCTCCTGCAGGCACAGCAGGAAGTGGAAGAGGTATGTGGAATCCTAGCAGTCTTAGGTTCTTTATTCTGGGCATTGTTCAGGAAAAACTCCAGAAGCTATACTCCTTAATTCCCGTGGCCACAAAGTCTCAGGACAGAGCCACTGTCCTATTAGCAAGGCTCTGACATTGACTCGTCTGTTTCACTGGTTTGAAGCCTTATGGGGCTTAGGGTGCTGATTACTTACAGTTACTACATACACATAGGGCTAAGAAGGGAGCCAGTTACTTTTAGGTATTTTAATTCTCCAACTAGTTCTTTAAACATTTACTCCTTTTCTTCCTGGTTCTATCAGTATGATAAACACCAGCAGCCATTTCAACATCTCAAAAACAAAAAATCAGCAAGTACAGAATTTAAATCATTTCTTAAACACACACACACACACACACACACACACACACACACACACACACACACAAAACCTGGCAAACAGTTTGCAGGCAGACTAAAATGACCTCCCTAATTCAATCACCTAGGGAAGTCTCACAGAGCTGTTATGCAGGAAGCAAACTGGTCCTTTGATGGGATTTTCCAGTCATGCCCAAGCCAGCAATGAGGCCCCTTGTCTTCAGAGGCGCCCCCCCCCCTTCTCCTGCTCTAGCCATGTTAGGTCTTTCCTGGCCTCCAGCTGGCACCACAACTGTGACCAGAGTGCTCTGCTTGTCCAGACATCTAAAATTCTTGTCAGCCACATCTAGAGAAGGACAATTCTCCTTTTCTTCTTAGTTTAGTTTAAACAAGGTTGGAATTTTTTAAACAGTGACTTTACTAGGTAACCAAAGGCAAAACAAAACAAAACTCCCAACTGGAAAACCACCAAAGCAAAGAAATGAACGGACTTACAGAGTAGAGACTCAGAGTTCTTACTATACTCTGACTTAAGTATAGTTAGAGACCTGCATACCTGGCATTTTTTGGGCAGTTTCTAGGTTCTGGGTCCTTGCTCAGCTTTTCTTTCTCCATTCTTCAATCCCATTTCTACTTTTTCTCACCATGTTCTTTTATACATACAGCTCTTTCTTCTCCAGGGTTGGAGTCCATAAAGTCCACAGACTTTATATTTCCAAAAGTGTTGCTAGGTTGTGAAATAATAAGAAATATATATTTTGGTCTCTGCCCCTGGTTCCTGCTAATATTTGGTCTTTGATCCTGGTTCCTGACACAGAGCTTCTAAAACCCTTGTAATTTTTGAGTGATAGAAGTATCAGTCATAGAACTACTAAATCCCTTAGAATTCCCTAGGTGGTAAGAATGTCTTTTGTTCTAATGAGGTGACTCTTGATGGGCTCTTGAATGGGAGCTCTTCACCAGAAAAATCAAGCCATGATTAGAAGCTTGAAGCTTTCAGCCCTGACCTTTGTCTTCTGAAGAGGGACAGGGTTTAGAAAATAAGTTACTAATTGGTTATACCTACATGGTGAAGCATCTATAACAATCCCTAAGGTATGGAGTTTGGAGAGCTTCTGGGTTGGTGATTACATCTATATGCGAGGAAGGTGGTGCAACCCAACTCTATGGGGACACATGGGATCCTTTCAGACCTCACCCTATGTATCTCTTCATATGACTCTTCACTTGCATCTTCTAAAATATCCTTTGTAATAAATTTGCAATAGTAAGTAAGTTGTTTTCCTGAGTTCTGTGGGCTGTTCTAGCAAATGATCAAACCTGAGGAGGAGCTCTTAGTAACTTCTTATTTGTAGTCAAGTCAGACAGAAGCTGTGGGTTACCTGGGGACCTGCTACTTGTGATTGGCATCTGAAGTGGGAACAGTCTTATGGGAATGAGCCCTTAACTTTTAGGATCTGTGCTAATTCTGGTTGAATTGAATTGAACAACAGGATACTCATTTGGTCTGGGAAAATTGGCCTGTGTGGGGAAAAGTTCTACACATCTGGTGTCAGAAGTACTGTGTGTAGTACTAGAAGAGAAACATTCCTGCATTTCCCTAGACATAAGTACACTAGGTATTTTTATAGTTTCATGGGTCATATCAGCATAACCCTAGCCTTTGGCCAATCTATTTTCTTTTGTAAGGAAAAGTTTTAATGCATTTTTGCCTATAACTCTTTTTGTATTGCTTTAATTCTTAGTTTTGAGCACCAGTTTACATTAGCTTTTATGAGTCTACATACTTTAATAAATCTATTTTATTTAATTAATTTAACTTTAAAAATTCTCCCAGAATACATTTTTTCTAGAGGTAACTAACCTATTGTAACTTCTTAGATACAAACGTATGCTAGAAATAATTCCCATTGTGTAATATTACAAAGCATGACTATTAATATTTCAAAATTTAATTCGAGTATTTATTCATTGGCCAGTCTGTGTTCTGTGTTGCCTTATGGGAAGGAGAAATAGAAAAACAAAACAAGACAAACAAAAAAACACACCAGACTCAGTCCCTGTTCCATATTGAAATTCTGAGATTCTTACAGGAGAAATGATGCATATGTAAAACTGAACAAATCAAAGAAGCACTTACGGTGAAGCAGCCTGGCCTGTGGGGAATAGCACTGACATCTGGGTATCAGGAAACCTTGATCTAGGTTCTAACCCCTCCATTCACCAACCTTGAGCCAATTATCTTGCTTCTCCAGACTTCCTTTGTAATGTATGTTCTTTATAGCTCCGTTATTTGATGTCTCTTGAATTGTGTCAGGAAGTGGAGTGGCGACAAAGGCTGCAGGAACCAGAAAACAGATCTGAAGAAACTTACTATCAATACATCCCTTATGCCAAAGGAAGCATAGACACAGAGTTGCTTTGTATGTTAATATTCTAGTTCTCTCAGGAGCTGGAGTTGGACAGGCCTTGATACTGCTTTTTTCCCTAATTAACTTTTGATTTAGAGGTAAGAAAATAAGCCCAAGAATAACTAGAATTAAATTTACATTTAAAAATATTCCAAACGTTTTTATGTGAGAGGAGAAACTAGTCTAGTGTTTGATATGAAGGTGTTTTCTGTCTTCTGAGAGAAATCATGTACTCTTCAGTACATTTAAATACTGGAAGCTGTTTTGAAAAATGGCTTTATATTCCTCTGCTTCAGTCTTGACTGTTTAAGTCCTACTGGTTAATAAAAATGATGCTGGTAACTCTCTAAAATTAAAAAGAAGCTATTGTAAAAAATTGGAGGCCCTCTTCCAAATTGTTCCCGAAACAGTCATCAAATCACCTATCTAATTTTTAGATTCACTAAATACCTTTAAAATATGATTGCATTCAGTAAACTGGAAACATGGTAAATAAAAAGAAAATAAGTTTATAGGGTGAAAGTATTTGTGTGTGTGTGTATGTCTCTGTGTCTGCATGTGTCTCTAGCCATGGAGATTAGTTAAGCCTTAAGAATGGATTATAAAGTTGGAATGCCTTTTGATCTGGACTTTTCTTTGGTATATTGCTCAATCACTGTCACAGTACCATTTATTCTACGTGTGTATGCGCCTCTGGAATGGAGTATACCTTGTGAGTGGTAGTGTCTTAGACCCAATCTTTTCAGGAGATGGTGCCCTGTGCTTTTTCTCTTTTCTTGGCTTTTACTGTTACTGTTTGCAGAGATTTTATGTAAATTGAAGGAAGCAGGTCAAATAAAACAATTGGAGGGGGAAAAGGGTGGCTTAATTTTGAAAATATTTACAGTTGTTACTTTTTCATGTGCAACATTACCAAAAATCACAGAATCATTTAGCCTGGATGTTGTTTTTGGAGATTAACTGTGGTTTATTGAATAAGAAAGTAAGCATTAGCAGATGTTTTTTCCTATAGAGTAGGTAAGGTTAAAGAAAGATCTCTTTTAAAAACTGATAAACTAACCTTTGTATTATTATTTAACACAAAGCAGTTGGTATTTTCACGTCCCATAAGCATAAGGTTTTCTCGTAGGGTATAAAATCCTAAGCAGCCAAGCCCGTCTTCTCCATAGCAAGTCACGGACTGGCCTCGATGGCAGTGGTACGAGCAGCACCATTGTGGGCTACTATTTATGGATGAGTGGATAGGGAAAATTTTTCAGGTTGAGGGTAAAAGATAAACTAAGAAGCTTACTTTATACCGAACATGCATACCTAAGAGATGACTACAATTCATAGTTAACATCTTTTCTGTAACTGGATGCAAGATGTGAATTTTTCTTAACACGTGTCAGAATAGCCCACACTTGAATTAGTTTCAAGCATATTTGAATTGTAGAAAACTCTTTTGAAAATGAGTCCTATTCAGTGTGAAGAGGTGGTGGGAGGTAGAAGGTAAGTGGAGAAGGTGAAACTGCTTTCAAGCATGTTAGAAAATGATAACATACGTGATTCGAATGTGTTCTGACAATTAATTCAAAAAACTGAACTAGAAGCCACTGCCCCAATGCTGGCAAAAGGGAACTTTGTTTATGTAAAATTGGATGTGCACTGAACAAATTTGGTTTGAGTATTTTCCTACTTAGGGATTTGTTTATCTGGATTATGCTAATTGATGGCATAGCATTCCTATTATTCACAATAAATTGTATATCCCAGCCATTCTTGCCATGCATGACTCCCAGCCTGAATTCCTGTGTACCCAGACGTGCACACCGAGACAGTGTGCAGTACTGGGCTTGTTTTTCACTTGGTTGCCTTGGAGATCAGTAGAGGTTCAGAAACATAGACACTGTGACTCTGAAGACCACATGGCAGAAGAGGGTGCTTCACGTCTCTTAGTATTTCTCATAAACTATGGTAGAAGCCTGTTGTGCCTTGAATTATCTGGAAAGCTATATTGGTCCCACTTTCATCTTGGATATTTTACTAAGAATTTGAGGACGATACTCCTTTGCATTTCAAATGTTAAGCAATACAGAAGAGAATGTTTGCTTTCTACATATAGCCAAAGAGGGTTCACCATACAGCAAGGAGGTTGGATACCTCTAACTATGAATTAACTAAAGTATGTATGAGCTCACCTGGCTTACTGGGATACAGTCAGATGCTAATAAGCTGCTTACATGCTAATTAGGAAAAGATGCCCTGTGGCCTGAGACAGTGTAGGGTAATGGTTAAGGGGAGAGGGTTTTGGAATCAGACAGCCTGAATTTAAATCTCCTCTCTTTTCTCTTTTTTGCTGGTTATCCTTGGAATAAGTTACTTAACCTCTCTGCATCATCTTTTCTTTATAAAGGTGATTGTCTCCTAAAGTTGATTTGAGGATTAAATGTTATAATGCCAGTAAAAGGCTTGGCACAGGGTCTGCAAACAGAAAATGCTCAGGAAGTGCTACTAACTAATGTTATTATTTTACACAGTATAATTCTGATTAACATTATCCTAAAGTAGAACCTAGAATGTATAGAGTTAATTCTTGTATTCTGATTGGCAATGGAAAAAAATTATAGGCTCTCAATAAATTCTAGAGAATAAGTTTTAACAAGTTAAGATATAAAGACAACTTTTTTTTTCCCCAGGGGAACCCCAAGGAAATAAATAATAAATTTAGTGGCACAGTCTCTTTGGTGATGTTCCTTATTTACTCAAATTCAAATCTTTGAAGTCACTTTTTCTCATTCCTCTGATTTATTCTTGATATTGAAATGTGTTGAGTTTCACTCATTATTTTCTCTCTTTCTGTTTTTTTTTTTTTGGTTTCATTTATAATGGAAAGCGTATCTGTGTATAATATGTCATTATCTCAAAAAGATAAAACTTTTTTGAGATAATCATAATACTGTTATCACACTCAATAGTAATTCCTTCGCGTCATCTAATGCTTATTCAAGTTCAATTTTGCACCTTTCTCAAAATTGTCTTAAAAAAAAATCTTGGGGCACCTGGGTGGCTCAGTTGGTTAAGCATCTGACTTTGGCTCAGGTCATGATCTCATGGTTCATGAGCTTGAGCCCTCTGTTGGGCTCTGTGCCAACAGCTCAGAGCCTGGAGCTGCTTCAGATTCTGTGTCTCTCTCTCTCTCTGCCCCTCCTCCGCTCACATTCTGTCTCTCTCTCACTCAAAAATAAACATTACAAAAAAAAAATCTGTGCTTTTACAGTTGGTTTGATCAGGGTCCATTAATTTCTCCTGCTAAACACTCTCCAAGCTATCACCAACTTAGTCCAGGCTGCAGATCTTGGGCAGCTTGAGGGTTTAATCCACCCTGCTTGCTGTCTCCCAGAAAACTTGAACTAAGTCCTATATTTTTAAAATCAGGAAATTTTACCTGAAGTCCAGGATTTATTTCTCTTGAAGGGAGGTGGGGAAGGAAGACCTGGAAGGCTGGATTTGCCTTCCCACGTGGCAACAACAGCTGGCTGATGCTGAGGGTTCTCTGCCTGTGGCTGGTGCTTGTGCCCCTGTGTTCACCACAGCTGGCACCTGACCTCTTCACTAATATGTGTTTGCAACTCCTGCTCTGGGCACACATCGCAGGATTAAATAGTTATAATTGCTTCTTAAGTTATCACGCCTGTCTCATCTTTCCATAGTCCTCTTTCTCAAGTCCGGTGGCTCTTAACCAGGAGTGATTTTGCCCCCGGCCCAGGGGATACTTGGTAATGTGTGGAGACATGTTTTGGCTGTCATGAGTGGTGGGTGCTCCTGGCATCCTGTGGGTGGAGGCCAGGGATGCTGCTGAAACATCCTGCGATGCACAGCACATTCCCCCACAAGAAGGGATTACCTGGCTCCAAATGTTTCTAATTTCAAATTTCACTGCCCTGTTCAGAAGCTTCCTGTGCCTTCCCTATTTTCACAAGTGTGAAATACTTCCCAGTTTTCACTCTGTATTCATACTGGACTCCTCAGTGTCCAGCCAAAATATTATACTTTTGCCTTTCTTAAGTCCTATCTCTTTTTTCAGTTCCTTTTCTCTGTCAGAATCCCTCTTGTCCTTTTTAAGACCTCCATCTTTCCCATTCATGAAGCTGTCTTTGATGACACCTTATCACAGTATTCTCCAAAAATCATTTTATTAGAACTGGAGACTTTTTAAAAGATGACCTATTTTAACATTTTCCCTTACTACCGTCCCTGCTTCTCTAATCCAAGAAACTGAATCTAGAGATACTAAGTGATATATCCAAGGCGTCTCCTGGTTCTTTGCCTCCCCCCCCCCCAAGCTAATACATGTTACTTAATTAGGTATTTAATATGTTATTCTAAATCTTTTCATATGAATTAACTTCAAATTCTCAGCTGGATTTACCTGCAGGAGGACATTGACAGTATCTCTTATTTTGGGTACCATGTCTATGAATTGCTATGCCTGTCAACTGCAAGCCTCTGGAAGTTTCTTTGCCCAGGAGCCCTATGGAAGGGTAGTCTGGTAACCCATGGCTCACCTCAGTCACAACTAATGAGAGAAGTGGGTAACTATGTCTGTCAGAGTTCCATTCAGGAAAGAGAAGCCATTTTAGATATCTGGAGCAGAAGGGGATTTAACAAAAGTAAGTATGGACTTACACAATTACAGGAAAGGCTGGAAGAGTAGGCTTTAGGCTGACTGTTTAGCCTTGACTCCTAGAATAGCAGAGCAGCTGACCAAAGTAGGACGTTACCTACCTCAATTACAAATGGGTGGTAGATGGGAATATGCTGCCGTAAATATAATTCAGAGATCAGGAAGTTGTCTCCATTGACTCCTTATTCACACAAAACTGGTAACTAGACTCTGGAAAGCAGAATTCAACTACTGCCTCTGCAGTATGTCTGTCTGTGTGTCTGTCTTCCTCCCTCTCTCCTGTTCTCCCTTTCTCTCTAGCTGTATAAAATGGAAGACTGGAACACTGGTGTAGAGCAACTCCACATCTTTTTGACCAGCGGAAACAGACAGAAATCGTGGGGAGAAGACCACTTGTCTTCCACATCTCATAGAACTGAATCTGGATGATGGGGCATACTTTTCATCTAGAAGCTTAGCTCCAAAGGAGTTGGAGACATATGGCTTTAACATTTATTTTTTTTATGACTTTTTTTCAGTAATCGTTCTTGAAGCTTGACAAATCATTCAGTATTTTCAGAATTTTATGGCTTTTTGGCAGTAGGGATGCAAGTATGGGGTCAGCATTACATGAAACATATGGTCTACTTACACGAAAGTCTGTCATAAAGTTCTAAGATTTTTGAATGCTTTTTCAAGTTTTAAGAACCAACTGCTGAGGAAAGTCATGGGAAAAAGGAAATAAAACTATAAAATAGAGGCAGCTAAGTAGTAGGAATTTATCTCTTCTTATCCTTTTTTTTTTTAGACCCTTTTTGTAGTGGATCGTAACCTACATGGAGAACAGTATAGGGCAACTTATCTCTAATTACAGTTTTATAGTGTGTGTTTGACTTTCGGCTGTTTGTTCATTTTCTTCTTTTCTAGTACTTTCATCTTACACAACACCCTATTAGATTTCAGTGAATACTTAGCTGACTAAAGTCACTTTTCTGAGATGAAACAACTGGGGCTTATTTAAGGCTTCTGGAATTTGAGAGGGTCAAGAGATAACGGAAAAAATTCTGGCTCATTTAGGAAGGAAGGATTTAATTTGACTCCACTTCTTAAGTATTCATGAAAGCAAAAGTACAAGAGAAAACTGTGGATTACCATAACTGTACTTCACAATTATAGACTTATTTTTAATGATTTTTATTTGAAAGTTTGGTTTTCATGTAATTTTTTTTCTTTTATAGTTTCTTTGCTCATAGCAGAAACTATAAATAAGCCTGTGGCTGAAACTTCTGCTGAGCAAATCTACATGAGTATCTTGCATTATAATTAGAATGTTGGGCTTTCTCAAAATTATCTGGAGTTGAGACATACAAATATTTCATATTACTTGACCTCTCTAGGCTCTAAGCTCTTCCCTAACTACACATGGCACTTATTTATTATTCAATTACATCTGTTTTGCTTATTTTTGACAACTCCAGATGTTAAGTACATACATTTCAATGTTAAAATGAACAAACTAACAAAGCTAGGTTGGATATGGGTGGATTAGATTAATAAATAAATGCCAATATAGGTTGAATATGCTACCATGGAAATTTTAGCGTTTGGGTTTTATGTGTGTATGTTTAAAATGATAAGTCTCAACATTTACAGATGTTTTTCATCTGTAAATCATTCTGAAGACTCATAAGAAGTGACAAATCTTTCGAAGACATGGTGAAGCAGCAGGAATCAGTGAGAATTACAACACAACAGATTTCATGAAGATGGTATAACCTCACTGAAAAATTGTATTTTAGTTACGATGAAAATATCTGAATATAAATGAAAATGAAGGCATTTAAAAAGAATAAATTAAATTTGTCCATAATCCCACTATCATTAGTAAACAATGTAAAACATTTTGATAGTTTTTTCCCTTTTTTGGTTCACATTTCTTCATACATTTTCTTTATAAAATCAGGATACATATATTGACAAGCATAAAGAGATAGTTTTATATTCTACCATATTCATGAAACACTACACTGTAAGTGTTTTCTCATGGCTTTAAATACTGTTGAAGTTAGGATTTTTAAGTAACATTTTGATATGTGAGATAATGCTATAATTTCTTTAAAAATGTTTTAAGTTTTATTTATCTATTTTGAGAGAGACAGAGATAGCATGAGTGGGGAAGGGACAGAGAGAGAGGGAGAGAGAGAATCCCAAGCAGGCTCCACACTGCCTGCACAGAGCCCGATGTGGGGCCCAAACCCACGAAACTGCGAGATCATGACCTGAGCTGAAATCAAGAGTCAGATGCTCAACCAACTGAGCCACCCAGGTGCCCCAATAATGCTATAATTTCTATAACCATTTTATTATTGGATATATGGTTTCTTTTTCTACTTTTTATTAATGGAAATAATATTATAGGGATATTCTTGAAAATGAGTTTTGGTTTCCTATTTTTAGAAGATAGGTCCAAGAAACAAAGTACTGAAATCAAAGGAAATGAACTCTTTGAACTCCTGTTGCATATTATCGAGTTGCTTCTTAGAGGTTATATGGTTTGTCATCTTCACCGGCAGGGTACCAAATGGTCTGTTGCATGGAATTCTCAGCTACACGACTTTTAAAAGAATTTCTTCTAGTTTTTATGGGAAATCGAGTTTGATTCTCCAATTTATAGTGATTTATTTCTTAACTTGCCAAAATGAAAGCATTTGTTTGCCCCTGCGATTTCTTCTGTGAGTTGCATGTTCATATCAACGAAGTATGCATTCTAGTGGAGTGAGAAAGGAACAATAAATAGACCTATTAGGGAGATACCAGTACTACAAAGAAAAATAAAATGGGATTAGGGGCAAGACTGTTGAAGTGGGCAGTGCTGTTTCAGGTAGTGTTTTCAGGGAGGACTTTTCATATTGGTTACATTTGCACAGACACAAAGGGAGGAATTGTCACTGGAAGAAGAACATTATAGGCAGCCAGAGTCACAAGTGCCAGTACCTTAGAATGTGCTTGATGTGTCTGTCCCCGGAACAGCAAGTTTTCCCATGTGCCTGCAGGAGGGGCAGGGAGGGCCAGTGGTGTTAGTGGTGGAAGAGGAGATCAGAGTGACAGGACAAGATCCCTTAGGGACTTGTAGACTATGACGAGGAATTTGGATTTTATTGAGAACAAGCCCCTTTGCTGTATGGCTATGTGGAGTACACTGATCCCTCAGCTGGTAGAGTTGTAGACTTGTTATTCAGCGGTGGTGTCAGGAATAGGTTGAAGTGGGCAGGGATAAATGCAGGGAGATCCTTCTGGAGGCCATTTCAGTAGTCCAGGGAAGAGATGATGGTGCCCAGATTTAGGCCAGTCACAGATGGTGGTGTTGCTAAGGCTGAATTCTGCAGTGCTGATAGAATTCGCAGATAGATTGGGTGGGGAATGTGAGCAGAACAGAGGGGCTGAAGTTTTTCATGTTAAAAGTTTAAATTTGTCCCCAGGTTCAGGCATCTACTGGGAGTCTTGGAACTTATCCCCCACCATTAAGGGGCAACTACTGGATATGTAAATCAAACTGTCATGCTGTATACCTTAAACATACACAGTGATGTAGGTTAGTCATTTCTTAATAAAACTAGAAAAAAAGGTTAAATTTGCCTGAATTTATGTTAGTAATATAGTCTAGGTGCCATGTATTTCTCACTTTTGTTTGCATGGATTGGAACTTCTTTAAGGAACTTTGGTAACTATTTTATATAGTTATTTGAATAATCACCGTGATTAAAATTTATAGTCTTTTTTTTGTGTCTCTAAGTTTGCTCTCCAAACGTTTATTCGGTAAGGTGCTGGTACTGAAAAGCAGGCCTGCTACTACAGAAATTTTGCAAGGGAAGTCAGAGTGTTAAACTCTAGGAAGAAGTCCAAAACAGCTGCTGTGATTCACTGAACTGTTTTCACTAAGTTTGGGAGGGAGCATTCCGCAAAAATGATCGTTAAAGTGCTGAAAAATTGCAGGGCAGCTTGAAGCAGATTTTTAAGTTTATAGAAATTGCCATATAACTAAAGCAAGGAAGATGGGAACAAATTTGGGGGCGGGGAGAGGGGGGGTCTCTGGCTTCATGACTGTAAGATCAGTCAGTGCTCCTGCAGAGTCAGCTGTGGTTTGCACCAAGGCATCAGTGTATTTGGTTTGACAAGAGATCGGAATGTGCTGATGGTTCCTTTCTCTTAGGGTTTGATGCAATATATTAATTAAAAAGCTTTATTTGAATTCATCTTTCAAGTGTTTGTTATTTATCATGCTTCATATGTTTAAAAGCAAGCACCGGGAGATTTGTGTACTTGGGAAATATTTCCCTTTCCATTTAGTTCAATGGGAAAATTAATTGTGTAATATGAGAGGTTTGAATTTTGTAGCATTTTCACTGAACATCCTTTGCATAAAACATGCAGCTACCCTGTAGTTGGAAAAAGGCCCCCAGTGCTTCCGATATGTGCCACCGTTAGTTTTCAGAAGGAAATGGAGGGAGAAAAACTGGAAAACAGACACCAAAAATGAATAAGCAACGAGAGGAGAAAAAAAACAATGGAGACAAATATCTGGAGGGAATAGTTTGATACAGCTGGACAGTGAAGTTGGCACTAAACTTTTCTGCTAATTGAATCAAACAAGGAAACTTGTTGGATTACATAATTTTCCATTTACTGAAAAAAAGAAAATACCAAACACACATTGATTTAGGTGACAAAAATGTGTTTAGAAAAAAATTAGTTTCTTTTAATGAAGGAAATTTAATAGTAGTAGATAGTTCAGTTGTGGTTTATTTACAGTTACTTTCAAAGGGCTGTTTTCTTATTGTGTTAAATTATAACTTGGTAATTGCTTTTCTGAGAGGAACATTTAGTAAACCATGCAGTAGGAGGACATTGTTACAAATCCTCTGTCTAGGGACAGAAAGGAAGAAATCTAGAATAGCTGGCAAAGAGGGGGTCCCTGGGATTATATTCAATCTGACTCCCTATACACACAGCACATTTTTTCACCTGATTTCATCTTTTCTCCGTGGCTCACTCTAAAAGAGTGAATTCCTCTGAGTTCTTCCCTAACCCCCCAATTTAAAATCTCTCATCTCCTTCTTGCTTTGAATTCATATCTTAGCATTTACAGCAATATCCACTTGTACTTAGTTATTGAATTATTTGCTTACTGTCTCTCACCCCGCTCCCATCCCCACTCCCTATGATAGTGTAAAATCCATGAAGGCACTGATTGATTCTTCCAAGAATATTTACTGAGAGTGACTACTGTGTGTCAACTAGAAGTTAGGGATACAGCTCCTAAAGTTTACATTGTCCTAAAGTCTGGTGTTTGCTTAGATCTCTAACATTTAGCACATAGTGCCTAGTTCATAGAGAACCATCAATAACTGTTGGGAGAATGAAAACCATTGAGGATTATTTGCAGGGCTCAAAGGTGGAATGGAGTCCGTGAGGAATATAAACTTCTGCTGAGGCTGGGACTCTTTTCCCCTATCACAGGCTGAGATTTCCAAGTGCCTCTGACTGTGTAGTACGCCTTTGGTGCACAAGGGTTTCTCTCTGACCGCAGTGATCTACTTCTCTGAAAAGGCACCTAAGAATAATCCAGAGATTCTGAATGATTAATTGGTCTGAGTTGGGTCTGGGGCATAAGGTTTTGTTTTTGTTTTTAAAGCTCTTTAGGTTTTTGTATTATGCGTGCAGGGTCCAAAATTACTATCCCCAAGGAAGAAGAGTATGGAGGTTAGAGGATTTTCCTCTCTTCAAATACCGCTTGTTTTATTTTGGCAGCAGAATTTTTAGGTAGGGTGTGTGCATGTATGATTGTGTGTTTTTTTCTCCAGAAGGAGTTTTGAATTTGTTTCCATGCCATTCTAATAATTATCAGAACATCACAAATTTTCACCAAATACCATGGAAGCCTGAGATATTTTTCACTGCCTGAGCCTGAGTATGTTTTAGGTCAGGATAACTTTTTTTTTCCATTACAAACTAGAACCTCCCTAATGTTAGATATTATTTTGTAAAACTGCATTTGATGAGTTTATACAGTTTAAGTAAGATGCAAAATAATATCTATTTTAATTTTAATGTAGTTAACTTTGTACTTTTCTTTTTGGACATAGTTTATCTAAACACCCAGCTCTCTCTCCATGTTATTTATAGTTGGAGGTAGGAAAACCATTTACTGACTTTATTCAGTACGCGGTATGAACAAATGAGTTTTCTACCTCTCGGCACATAATACATTATAAAAATTATAAGAGGGCAATAACTGTAGAAACATACTGTGTTGTTGATAGAAGCAGGCATATTGACATTCAGACATCAAAATGGAGATCAAGAAGTTAAAGGTAAAAAACAGCATGTGAAGAACTTATTAAGGGGATAAATAGCTGTATAGGATTAGATGTGTTTTGGGGAATTCCTGTGTCACTGGAAAGTATAGTAAGGAATGATCATGACACATCAGGAAGAGATTACACTTGGTGCCCTCTGCTTAATTATAGTATTTTATAGAATGATTTTTGTTAAGGGTTTAGAGGAAGATCCCAGGCTCCATGGTGTAACTGACTGGAATGCTCAACGATTAAAAATGCTAACGGTAATTTGTGAATTTGAGAAATATTTTCTAGTCTTCTTTTAAGCCATGTTATATATTTCTGAAAAATGACACTTCAATAGTGTAGTGAGTTTTCTTTACTTGGAGAAATTCTGGAATTAAGAGTGATTGAGTGGGAATGCAAGCTGGTGCCACCACTCTGGAAAACAGTATGGAGATTCCTCAAAAATAGAACTACCCTACGACCCAGCAATTGCACTATAAGGCATTTGTCCAAGGGATACAGGTGTGCTGTTTCGAAGGGACACATGCACCCCCATGCTTATAGCAGCACTATCAACAATAGCCAAAGTATGGAAAGAGCCCAAATGTCCCTCGATGGATGAATGGATAAAGAAGATGTGGTATATATATACAGTGGAGTTTTACTTGGCAATCAGAAAGAATGAAATCTTGCCATTTGCAACTATGTGGATGGAACTGGAGGGTATTATGCTAAGTGAAATTAGTCAGAGAAAGACAAATATCATATGACTTAACTCATGTGAGGACTTTAAGAGACAAAACAGACAAACATAAGGGAAAGGAAACAAAAATAATATAAAAACAGGGAGGGGGACAAAACATAAGAGACTCTTAAATATGGAGAACAAACAGAGGGTTACAGGAGGGGTTGTGGGGTTGGGTGGGCTAAATGGGTAAGGGGCACTAAGGATCTACTCCTGAAATCCTATATGCTATATGCACTATATGCTAACTAATTGGGATGTCAATTTAAAAAAAAAAAAGTTAAAAAAAAAAAAAAGAGTGAGTGAAGAGTGCTGGAGAAATCATCCATCCTGCGAAGTACTGAATGCTTACTGCTGCTTGTAGGTCACAGTGAAATCAGACTTCACTAGGGAGCTGTGCCTTGATGAGTAATGCCAGGAACCCTTTTAGCAGTGGGAATGTCTCTTTGTTTGACTCTGGAGTGTAAAGGCATCTTGAAAGCTTGGAATTCTGGGGATTCCTCACATCAGTGGTTCCCATGGACGCTGGCCAAGCTTTACAACCAGGGTGTCTTTATTCCTATTACACAAGTTCTCTGACTGAAATGCTGACTCCTTCAGATACAACCTGACCCAGTATACAGAGCATTCTGGCCCTGTAGGGACTGATACTGATAAGATTAGACTGCATTCAAAGGAGAGCTGTTTTATAAACATCTGCTTTACATATGCATCTTGCTTATGACTGCTTAATGCCTTGCTGTGTTTTTGTTCTTTTTGAAGAACCAGTTGGTGAACCATTCATTTCTGATGTGTTGCAGCTAGGTATTAATAGAATATGACTGTACAAGAGGCAGGGAAAGAGAGAGGGAGGGAGAGATCAACTTTTTCACAGTGACCATCCTCTTAACAATGCTCTTTGCCAACAGTTGATGTTTCTTTTCCCAAGTTACTTTTCAATGTACATGTTCTAATCCTTGTAACACATTTCTTACCAATGACTCAAAGTGATGACATTTATGTAGAAATGTGCAATTATGCCTTATTCTACAAATAAGTTTTTTTTTAAAAAAAGAAAACCTCTACATACTTATTTCTGCCTGAAACCAATACAAATGTAAACAAAATATTACGGAGTACAGAAAAGCTTCACATTTTAGGATGAACTCGGTCACTATCCTGTTCTGTGCATTATCATAGAACATTTAATCTACATTTAGGTTGCCTGATAGTTGGTATCTATAAGTCCTTTACAAGCAAACAAGTACCAGAGAAGTTACAGGGACTGTATCCCCTTCAGGATAGGGTATGTGGCATTTTTATCATCTAGAAGGTTGTAGTAAATACTTTTAATTTAAACATTTTCTTAACCACTTTACCCGTACAGCAGGCTAATCTTTTAAAGTTAGTCTTCTTAAATAATCTGGAGTTCCTCTTCCCTCCTTCTCTTAAATTTCACGTTTAATCTGTCAGTCAGTCTTGTTTAATCTGTCTTCAGAACATATCCAGACTGAATACTTTTTGCCTTCTTTACTGCTATTCATTGGTGCATATCACCATGGCCTCTACCCTAGATTATTGTTGTAAACACTCTGCCACTCAGGCTTCCTGATTTTATCCTTGACTTCTTTCAGTCATAGCAACCAGAGTAATCCTGTTAAAACGTCAGTCCAATTACAGGACACAGTATTGTATAGCAGTCATAAGCACAGACTTGAGAGCCAGATTGCCTGAGTTAAAATCCAGGTCCTGCCATTTATAGTCTGTTTGATATTGGGAAACATATTTAATTGAAACATAGAAATAACTCTGTTTTTTGGTGTTTCTGGACCCAATTCCAATGGGGTGGTTACCCCTGCCCCCACCATAACACACAAGCAATTCTCAAGCACCAGCTGACACCGTGTATTCTCAAGATAGCGTCAGACTGAGCGTAAGGCTCAGTCACCCTTAACCTTACTTCAGACACCAGTTGCAAGCCCCAGGCTGTTGCATGTACTTCTGACCAAATGGCTACAGACTGGGGGTTCCAATGAACTCCTCCTTAGGTTCTTTTAATTTGCCAGAGTGGCTCACTGAATTCAGGGAAACACTTATTGCTTATACGAGTTTCTTAGAAGACATAGTAAAGGATATGTATCAACAATCAGATGAGGAGATGCTAAGGCAAGGTATAGGGAGAGGGCACAGAGCTTTCATGCCCTCTTCAGGCCTGTCATTCTCCCTAATCTCCATGTGTTTACAACCTGTTGGCTCTTTGAACCCAGTCCTCTTGGATTTTTATGGAAGCTTCATTGCATTCTCATGATTGACTAAGTTATTGGCCATTGTGTGACTTAACCTCCAGCCCCTCTTCCCTCCCCAGAGTTCAACTGACAGTTCAAACCCTCTAATCACATGGTTTGTCTCCCTGGTAACCAATCCCTACCCTGGGTGAGGTCCAAAAAGTCACCTTCATTAATAGTGAGAATCCCATTTCACTTTTATGGCTCGGAGACATTTTTAGGATGTGTAGATGAAGACTAAATATATCTGAGAAATATGTTTTAGTTGTTTGACCAAATATGTATTTCTGATAGATCATTATATCACACTGTAGTACTTGGATTATACTAGTTAATAGTATCTACATAGTAGACTCTGTTATTAACAGAAGTGATTAGTAGTACTAATAATAGGAATAGTAGTAATAGTAGTGGTACCATTTAGCAACTGTTACGTCATCCTTTCACTCAAAATCCTCTAATAGCTTCCCATTGCATTTGGAGCAAAAGGCAAATCTTTACAATGACCCACTAAGCCCTACACAATCTCTTCACTCTGACTTCTGAACTCATCTCATTTTCTCTCTTGCTTAGGCTCTTTTGCCCTTTCTGGTGATTTTGGTGTCCTCTCCTCCTCCCCTGAGGACATATGAGGACTGGACCCAGCTCAGTCAGGTTCTTTGTATTTATTATTTCCTTTTGCTGGAAAGCTTTTCCTGAGGTGTCTGCATGGCTAACTCACTTCCTATGCTTCATGTTACCCTCTCAGTGAAACTTGGTTCTGCTATCCCAAACTGTAGCATATTCAAGACTCCCTATTCTCTCCCGCCCTTCTCTTTAGCCATGTAAGTTAGATGAAAATATTTTGTTTGGTTTTCATCCACCACATGTGTGTAAACTCCATGATAACAGTGTTATCTCATCTTTGAGGCCCACCTAAATTTTTTTCTTATGTGGGAATACTCCCAACTCCTCTTGATCTCTTCCTTCATTGTTTAACCTCCTCATTGGGCTATAATCTATAAATAGACCTAAGTATGTATACTCATTGGCATACTTCTTCAGCATGATTACCATCCCCTGGTGCTCAGAAATTATTCCTGAGCCTTTCCCAAGGTGTACCAAATCAAAAATTCTGGGGGTGGGTTTGGAAATTTTTGTTTTAATAAGACTTTGGGTATTTCTGATGCATGCTAATGTTTGAAAACCACGGGACAAGGACATTGGCATGATGGATCTAATTGAGAGTGTCTGGATTAAGGATCCAGTCGGATCTTCAGGGCTCAGTGATCCCCAGGGGTGGAGGGAAACTAAACTGGTTATAGGAGGACCAGAGGTAGAATGTTCCAAGAATGAGAAAACAAAAACATTTCTCTGAAATGTATCAGAAACCAGGAAATGTGTCTTAAGATAAAGAATACTAAAGGGAATAGAAATATGTCAAAGACTTTCTTGTTGAGTAGATTTTGGGAAATAGATGGTTAGCAGAGAACTTGGAAGTTGAATGTTAGCATTAGGCAGATCTTGAGAATGGTAAGCCATGCAAAGATTAAGGTCGTACATATGGCCTTTTCTGGGTGGTGAGAATTTGGGGTACCAGCTCTCAGACTGGAATATTTTGACAGGAACTAAAACTAAACAAAAGGGTACAAAATCAAATTCTGATCATCTGTTGAAATGATATGTCATAATAGGGATCTGACCACTGATGGAAAAAGGACAAGAAACCCAGTTATTAAGAAAGGAATACATCTCTACAAAAGAGCTTGGAATTGGAAGAACTGAGGACTGAGAATAGGTTAGTGTGAGCTCCTGGAACAAGGTTAAATGGCCTCAGGGGTGGTGTTTAGAGGGGTTGGTTATCACACAAATCATTAAGGTCAGCAGAAGGTGTCTACTGTGTGTTGTGTATCCAATTAAATATTTTACTTGAAGACAGGTGATTTATACATTATACATCTTTTTGACTCTTCATTGTCTGAATGATAATGGATTGAAATCAAAGATTTTAATATCTTGCTGTTTATGAGGGCTTATTTTAATCATATATATGTGTTTACAATGTGATTTCAATCTCTTGGACTTTCCCCCAACTTTGAACTTGCATAAAACTGTGCTTCAATCACTGAGAATATAAGCACATACTCAGAAACACTTTTGGCTCCCTGCTAAAACTGACTTATCATACATATTATCATGGGCACAAAACTTAAAAAAGTGAGTATGTTTGGGATTTTATATTGTTGTACATGAAATAAGGTAAACATTCAATTGGGTAGGCTTTCTTTGCAGTGGTCCTTCAAGCCTTCTAAGCCTCATTTTGAGGTGCATACTTACCCACACCACACCATCCCCCCCCCACCCCCTTGGAATTTGCTAAGATCTGGGAATGTAGTACAGAGGTTCTGATGCACCATGACTGGTGTGACTGAGGCCTTACCTGGAGTATGGCTTTCTCAAGGTTGTGAGATTAATCAGACACAGGCCAGATTTACCCAACAATGACTTGTCTGAATCATCCATGTGTGTCTTTTAACATATGGCTTGGTTCAAAATTCAAGGAAGTCACTATTCAAAATTGAGAGAAGAAATAAGAAGGAAGGAAAATCAGGCACTTAGGCAATAGGGAGCTGATTGGGACAGAGATAATTACACCTTAGGTGAATTTTTGTCAGTGTGGCAGATGAGAGCACATAGAGAACCTTCTCTATGGAGCTTTATATCCAATGAAAATAGTGTCAGAAAGCCAACTTTACTTAGAAAAAGCCTTTATGGAATAGTATTATCTTCCTGTTATTGTTAGTGTTTTGGGATTTGTATATTTGGAGACGTAGAAACTCCTCTTTGGTTTAAGTCTTCAGAGCAATCACATGTCACTTTCCTGTCATAGTTGAGATAGGTAATATTTTTCCTAAAGCATAATTGTCTTAATTCATCATAAGTTTTAATAATTCAGAATGGAACCTAAGGACTTTCCTGTTTGGAATGATATGAGAGAAAATCTCAGCAGGTTCAGCATTTCATTTGTTCAACATGAGCCATATGATAAAAGAAAGAAATGTGAAAAGAATGAAACTCTGAAAGTACTAAAAGAAAATAAGAAAGATTTGTTGTATAACTGTAGCAGGTAGAAGGCCTTTCTAAAACCTAGAGGACATAAGAGTTAATGGCTGATAAAAATACTGCTATATAAAAGGAAATTCTGCCTGGTAAGACTCATGCAATCAAAACAAAGTCAAAGGGTAAATGGCAAATGGGAGGAAAATGTTTGACCCAGAAGTTCGACTTCGGATTTATTCTAAAGATACAATCTTATATGTAAGAAATATTTATATATATCATTATCCATTACAGATTATTTTTTAGTACACCATTGGATTGGAAACAGTGTAAATACCTGTCAGCATGGTGTTTAGTTAAATTGTGGTTTATCTATATGATGGAATACAGTGTAGCTGGATTACATCTGAAAATACCTTACAGATATGTAGATTTTAGAAAGAGGTGCAAAAATTTTTTGAACTACAACATAGCCAGAAAACTGTTAGCAAAATGGCAATAAACACATACCTACCAATAATTACTTTAAATATCAATGAACAAAATTTTCCAATCAAAAGATATGGAGTGGGCTGAATGAGTAAAAAACAAGACCCATTTGTGTGCTGCCTATGAGAGACTCACTTTAGGTGTAAGGATACACACAGACTGCAAGTGGAGCGATAGAAAAAGATACTCCTTGCAAATGGAACCCAAAGGAAAGCTGGAGTAGCTATACTTCTATCAGACAAAATGGACTTTAAAACAAAGACTGTAATAAGAGACAAAGAAGGACATTACATAGTGTTAAAGGGCTCTCCAAGAAGAGGAAATAACATTTGTAAATAGGTACCCAGCATATATAAATAAATATATAAAGCAAATACTAATGGATCTAAAGGGAGAAATAGACAGCAATAAATAATAGTGGGTGATGTTAATATCCCACTTACATCAATGGAGAGATCATCCAAACAGAAAATTAATAAGAAAACATTAACCTTAAATGACACATTAGACCAGATAGACTTAACAGATATTAGACTAGATATACTTAACAGAACATTCCACCTAAAAAGAACAGAATATGCCTTCCTGTCAACAGCACCTGGAACCTTTTCTGAGATAGATCATATGTTAGGCCACAGAACAAATCTTAATAAATTTAAGAGGATTGAAACATATCAAGCACCTTTTTTGACGGCAGTGGTATGAATCTAGAAATCAATTACATGAAGAAAACTGGAAGATTCACAAGTCTGTGGAGATTGAACAACCAAATGGACCAAAGAAGAAATCAAAAGAGAAATAAAAAAATACCTCTAGACAAATGAAAATGGAAATGTAACATACCAAAATTTATAAGATGCAGCCAAAGCAGTTGTAAGAGAAGTTCATGGCAATAAATGCCTACCTCAAGAAACAATAAAAGCCTCAAACAACTGATTTTATACCTCAAGGAACTAGAAAAAAGAAGAACAAATGAAATCTAAGGTTAGTAGAAGGAAAGAAGTAACAAAGATTAGAGCAGAAATAAATGAAATAGAGACTAAAAAGATAATAGGAAAGATCAGTCAAACTAAGAGCTGGTTCTTTGAAAAGATAAAATTGACAAACCTAGAGTCATAAAAAATAAAAGAAAAAGGTAAAAATGAGGGCTCTAATCAAATCAGAAATCAAAGTGACAACTGACCTCAGAGAAATACAAAGGATCATAAATTCTATTATGATCAATTATTTCTTAACAAATTGGACAAATGGAAAAATGAATAAATTCTTTGAAACATACAGCCTACTACCACTAGATTATGAAGAAATAGAAAATCTGAACAGACTGATTACTAGTAAGGAGACTGAATTAGGAATCAAAAACCCGGTCCAGGACCAGGCTTCACTGGTCAGTTGTACCAAACATTCAAAGAAGAATTAATATCAGTCCTCACACTTTCCCAAAGAATAGACGAGGAGAGAACTCCTCCAAACTTATTGTACGAGGCCCATCATTACCCTTATAGCAAAACCAGAGAAGGATACTACAAGAAAAGAAAATTACAGCCAATATCCCTAGCGAACATAGATGCAAATGTGAGCAGATATTAGCAAATCAAATCCAGCAATACATTAAAAGCGTCATACACCACAATCAAGTGGGATTTATTCCAGGGATGAGAGAATGTTCAACATACACAAATCAATCAGTGTTATATACCACATGTATAAAATGAAGTGTAATAGTCCTATATCATCTCAATAGATGCTGAAAAAGCATTTGACAAAATTCAATATACACTTTATCCATATGATAAAAGCACACCACGAAGTGGGTATAGAGGGAACATGCCTCAACATAATAAAGGCTATATATGGTAAGCCTACAGCTAACATCATAGTCAGTATAAAAAGCTGAAAGCTATTGCTCTAAGATCTGGAGTAAGACGAGGATGCCCACTCTTGCCGATTTTGTTCAATATAGTATTGGTAGTCCTAGCAAGAGAAATGAAAACACTAATTCAAAAAGGTATATATGCACCCCCATGTCCATTGTAGCATTCAAATTGGAAAGGAAGAAGTAAAACTGTTACTGTTTGCCAGTGACATGGTGTATATAGAAAACCAAGATACCATGAAAAAAACTGTTAGAACTAACAGTTCCATACTGATTCTATTGTGTTTCTATATACTAGTGAACTATGAGAAAGAGAAATTAAGAAAGCAATCCCATTTACAGTTGCATCAAAGATAATAAAATACCTAGGAATAAATTTAATTAAGGGAGTAAAAGATCTGTATATTGAAAACTGTAAGACATTAATGAAGATTAAAGAAGACACAGATAAATGGAAAGATATTCTGTGCTCATGCATTGGAAGAATTAATATTGTTAAAATGTTCATACTACCCAAAGCAATCTACAAATTCAGTGCAATCCTATCAAAATTCCAGTGGCATTTTTCACAGAAATAGAACAAACAATCCTAGAATTTGTATGGAACCATAAAAGACCCTGAATAGCCAAAGCAAACTTGAGATAGAAGAAGGCTGGAGGTATCATGTTCCATAATTTCAAATTATATTATAAAGATGTAGTAATTAAAATAGTATGATCTTGGCATAAACACAGATGCATAGATCAGTGGAACAGAATAGAGACCCCAGAAATAAACCCGTATACCTATGGTCAATTAATTTATCATAAAGGAGCTGAGAATATACAGTGAGGAAAGGACAGCCTCTTCAATCAATTGTTGTGGGAAAACTGAACATCCACATGCAAAAGAACGAAACTGGGCCACCATCTTATACCATGGGTTACCAGAGTTGACTCAAAATGGATTAAAGTCTTGAAAGTAAGGCTTGAACTATAGAACTCCTAGAGGAAAACATAGGTGGTAAGCTCCTGACATAGTTCTTGGCAATTATTTTTTGAATCTGACACCAAAAGTAAAAGCATCAAAAGCAAAAATAAAATAAACAAAAGCAAAAAGAAAAGCATCAAAAACAACATGTTTTACTACATCAAATTTAAAAGCTTCTTTATAGCAAAGGAAACTACCAACAAAATGAAAAGGCAACATACTAAATATATATAAACCAAACTCATAGATGTAGACAAACTGGTGGTTGCCAGAGGTCAGAGATGGAGGGGTAGGAGAAATGGGTGAAGTTTTCTTTGCTTTTAAAAAAATTTTTAAATAAATTGAATAATAAAAAATTTAAACTATGCAAAATTAAAGTGTAGAATATAAAGTATTTGCTAACATATACATTGACATTTAAAAAATTTTTTTTAATGTTTATTCATTTTTTGAGAGACCGAGATTGAGCAGGGGAGGGGCAGAGAGAGAGGGTGGAGACACAGAACCTGAAGCAGGCTGCAGGCTCTGAGCCGTCAGCACAGAGCCTGACGCAGGGCTCGAACTCATGAACTGTGAGATCATGACCTGAGCCGAAGTTGGACGCCCTACTGACTGAGCCACCCAGGCACCCCTACATTAACATCTTTTGAAGCATCCATAAGAACAACATTATTGATATCTCCTGAGGGAAAGTTACATAGAGGTCTGGGAGAAGGGTCTGGGAAGGCATATCACTTCCTACTTTATCACCTAGCCCAAAAAATTAAATTACTAATTTGAGTGGCTGGGGAGGGAAAAATCAGTCACGTGTATATGTTTTAAAACTCTAACTTGGCTCAGTGAATGCTAGAATGTTTTTTATGTTTTCTCGGACATGGTTTCCAAAAAATAGGACATTTCTCTTATGTAGAGATGAAAGTTTATGACAGTTTACAACACAAATTAAACAATGAGGCTCTTTTTTTTTTTTTTGAGTCTTCTTCCATGGAAGAAAATATCCATAGTTGTAGAAATCAATTCATCTGCACTTAATTTTATGTTCCCCAAGGTCTAAATATACTGATTCAACTTTTTAGTATCCTCTTACATGGCAAGTTCAATTTGTTGAACGATGTGGAGAAGTAGTGTGTTGTTGGGGGAGGAATACATGCTGTAAAACTTTCCAGACAGTGTGAGAATGGGCTGCTGCTCGGATTAATTGTACTCATTTTGTGCAAGATGGATACGATGGAAAATACCCTCTTTTAAAAAATGTATTTATAATGTGTTCATGGCAGTGTAGAGTAGAAGAAGCAAATGTTTATACTTGAAGATGATGAATAAAGTTAAGACTTTCCATTTCAGGCACTCCACACTTTATCAGGCTTGCTTTTAATTTTGCATGCCAGTTATTTTTATTCCTTTAGGTTAGGCAGACTTCAGCAAGATTCTTTTTCCATTTTGGAGGAGAAAAGATATTTTGATTCAGGCACTTCCTCCTTACAACTTTCTCTTAGCACAGGGCTTGCTTAGCTGCAAGTCCATCTCAAGTTGGTCTCTGCCCTAGGGTACATCTTCTTTTCATTTGTAGGTGAATTAGCAGAAATATATCCTCTCAGCCTCTGCTGTTTTGTACTGGTTGTTAACTTTACTATTGATTTCTTTGCTTATAAGTCTGGAAATATTTTTAGTGCCTACGTAAGATATGGAGTAAACAGCAATAAATCAAATTTGTTTGAAGAAACTACATAACCTTGGGACCAGATTTCTGGCAGGCAATTTATAGTCTCTGTTAAAGCATTTGGCTAGCAGATGGGTTATCCCATCCTACTCAAAGGAGGTTTTAGTTATTGGTACATCTTTCTATTTTGGAGGTTGCTGTAACCTTTGAACCCTTGGGATTCTACAGATTAAAATCTGTTCTGTCTGTGAAGGGGGCAGTACCTTTTCCCTTTGACATTAAAATTATATCCAAGGTGTAAATTTCATATTTCAAATGGATCAGGTGTGTCCTCCGAGTCTAAATCCTGGCAAGTGGACTTACACTCCTTGTATTAATGTTTGTAAAGATAGAAAACACTGCTTTTCCAGGACAGTCCATTCATTCTGGATGCTCTTAATCATACTTCATATTTGCTATGGTCTGAATATTTGTGTCCCATTCCCTCCCCCATATTCATATGTGGAAGACTTAGCTCCCAAAGGTGATGGTATTAGAAGGTGGGGCCTTTGGGAAGTGGTTAAGTCACGAGGGTAGAGACCTCATGAATATGGTTAATGCTCTAATAAGAGAGGCTCCAAAAAGACCCCCGTTCCTTTCACCAAGGCAGGACACAGGAGAAGGTGCTGGCTGTGAACCAAGAGGAGAGCCCTCACCACAGTATGGCCATGCTCGTGGGGTAATCTTGGATTTTAGCCTCCAGAACTGTGAGAAATAAATTTCTGTTGTTTATAGGATACCGGGTCCATCGTATTTTGTTATAGCAGCCTGAATGGGCTAAAACAATATTGATATAAAATCTGCCTTCTCTCCATTAATTCTTCCCCATCCAGTTATCTTCTTTAAGATAGAAGAAATCTTTTTTTTTTCTCCTCAAATGTGATAAGATAATGGAGGTGTTGAATCTTTTTTTCAGCTAGAAAAATTCTCAATCCCTCAACTATTCAAGTATGAAATAATTGCCAGACCTCTAACTATGCTGGTCAAACTCCATGTTTGTCAAAAATTTCCTCAATGCACCATGCCAAACATCTCGTAATTTTCTGTGCGTGGGCTTCACTGAGGACAGTGGCTTGTCCTTTTAGGTACCTGAGGCCTCTGGAGGTCTTAATATGGTCCTGCTTCACTTGATGTCTTGTGTTGATTGACCTTCTGGTTCTAGAAGAGTTTATCCTTAACTTACTGCCTTCCTACTGTTTGACTCCTTGTGCCATCTCGTCTTTTTATACATAACTGTCAATATTCACCTTCTCTAATCCCACTGCACATACTGTTAGGGTGACCACATTGTCCTGGTTGGCTCAGGACTTTCCAGGTTATACAACTGAAATCCCTGTGTTCTGGGAAACACCTTAGTCCTGGGCAGACTGGAGTGGTTGGTCACCCTACATGCTGCCCTTTCTCCCACTACCTCATGGCGTATCTCCTGATTTTCTGTATATCTGTGCATGGTCCAGAGTGGTCTGTGTAAGCTCAGGCATTCATCTGAATGCTGACGTGTAAAGCTGTTCCCTATGCAGCGTTAGTGGTTGGAGGTTTTTGTTTGTTTGTTTTTTCTTTTCTTTTTTTTTTTTTTTTTTTTTTTTTAGTATTCTCATTTCTCCTCCATTTCCTGTGAAAACCCAGTGGAATCCTTTGATGTCTCTTTGACACATCCTATTTATTTAGTTTTTTTCTTTGTTGAAATTTTGGCATTAATTGTTCTTGAAGAATCTTTTTTTTTTTTTTTCAACAGTTCCACAAAATAAAATTCGTTTCCTTGCTACCTACATACCTTGGCTTTGGTTTAATTGTCATAGTGTTTGGGTGACCCCGTACTTAAGAAAGCAACAAAATTGTTCAGTAAGACCTAGGAAAACCATGTTTTTAGTAATTGGGAATCTTGAGTTCCAGTCCTAGATTGGTTACCACCTAGCTGAACTGCAGGACCCTGGGCAAGCCTTGTTTTCTCTTGAGGTCTTGGTTCCCTCCTCTGTAAAGGAATTGGACTTTGCTAGCTTGTTCATGAGATCACAATTTACATCACAATAAAATAACTGTCGGTGGAGGAGCAGACTGTGATTGCTTTATGTACCAAATACTTCTCTGGAGTGTGTTTGGAGTCTTTTCTATATCTCTCTAGCCTGGCCTCTGAAGCCTGAATCTGATATCTATCCCTTTATCAGACACATAACCAATTAGGCTCATAATGTCTTTTTCAGATGAAGAGTTGTTGCCTATAGCTAGAAGCATATTGGGTCTGGCATCCTCAAGGCCATCTGTCCCCAGAATCAACCATTCATTAGGAGGACTCCTAGAATTCAGAATATAAGTCAAACTCGTGGCTGTGATTTATTACAGTAAAAGAATATTAAGCAAAATCAGCAGAGGAAAAGGCACATGGGTCAATCCAGGAAAACCAGATACAGCTTCCAACAGTCCTTTCCCAGTGGAGTCACACAAAATTTGCTTAATTCCCGCAGCAACTAGCTGTGACAACACATGTGAAATGTTATTTATTAAGAAAGCTCATTAGGGACTCACCGCCCAAAGCTTTTAATGGAGACTGTTCATACAGGCAAGTGCTGTATCAAAATTCCAGACTTCTAGAAAGAAAGCAGGTGTTCAGCATAAGTACACTGTTAGTGCAATTTAGGCACAGTGAACCATCCTTACCGGGAATGGTAGGAACTTCCCCAAATTCAGTTTTCCAGATGGCAGCCGAGGACCAAGCTGCAAGCAGGTCTAAGGATAGAAGTTTCAGGCTTGCCAAGCTATCTCGTTTCTACACATGTAATAAAACTCAAAGTTTGCTTCTAGCCTCTTGACTTCTCTCTAGCAAGTAAGTCCACATGAAACGTTGGAAAGAAATGGACTTTGAGGACTAACGAAAGTTCTACTCCTGGCTTTACTAGTAACTTGTTGGGTGACTTCACTGAAGTTGTTTAACTTTATTTATTTGTTAAAGTTTATTTTTGAGAGTGAGAGAGAGAGAGAGAGAGAGAGAGAGAGAGCAAGCAAGTTGGGGAGGGGCAGAGAGAGAGGGGGAAAAGAGGATCCCAAGCAGGCTCCGTGCTGTCAGCACAGAGCCTGATACAGGGCTAGAACTCAACGAGCTGTGTGATCATGGCCTGAGCCAAAGTCAGATGCTTAACCAACTGAGCCACCCAGGCACCTCAAATTGTTTAACTTACTTAAAACTTTCTTTACTTTTGAATTGGAGATAATAGAGCTAACAATCTAGGGATTTTGTTGAAAACAGATTGCTTTATACACACATCTACTTGAAGCGTAGTATTACTTATCCCTGAATCTATTTATCCAACGAATGTGTATTAAGAACCTACTAGGTGCTGAACACTAATAGACCCTGGAGTGTAGTGTTCAGAAAAAGACATCTTGTTAGACATTTAGAGTCAAACGCGGGGGAAAGACTTTAATCTCAAATAATAATCATGAGTGTTAATGTACAATTTGTGCTAAGTTCTCTGAAAGAGAGGTAGACAGTGCAGTGGTCAGGGATGGTCTCCCTAAGGAAATAGCCTATGTGTAAGAACCTCAGATTTCAATAGGCAGTGACTCCATCAAGAGGTCAAGAGGGGAATTAGATAATGATGTAGCATACGCTATTCTCTTTGGGTGAGAAGGAGCAAGCATTGTTGGAGAATCAAAAAAAGTCCTGGAGCAGAGAGTTGGAGCAGTTGGAGCAGAGAGAACAAAGGAGAGAGAGGTAATGAATGATATTGGAGAGGGCCACAGTCAAGGACTACATTGAAGTGACAGAGCTTGGCCACCATCCTAAGAGCAATGGAAAGCCACTTAAGGGTGTTTAGCAGTGGAATGACATGATTGGATATCTAGGTGTTTTGAAAAGTTCACTCTGGCTGCTTTGTGGTGATATGACTAGAGTGGGTTAAGTGGGTTTAGGAGGCTGTTGTAGAAGCCTGGGCTAGTGATGACCATAATTTGAGTTAGTATTATAGCTTGCTTGGAGATGGAGAGACATGTAAACATTTGAGAGGGCATATCTGCATTTTCTTGTTAAAATATTTGAATGGATACTTTTAAGCAGACTGTTTTTATATAGGTTGGGTATGTGTGCTTCAGTCATGACTAGCATCATAAAATCTAGAGTTGGAAGAGATATCAGATTCGTGAGTGTATAACTCTAGTAGAGAAAGAGATGGAGTTATAATCTGCTGAGATTTCACTAATATAGCCCACCTTATCTATGCATCTAGTGAGTAGGAATAAGAAGATACTATATATGTAGATATATGTAGACCTCACAGTGTGTCAGCCAGTTTGCATATATTAACTAATTTAATTATCACAGCAAACCTGTCAGGCAGGAGCTATTCTTACACACATATTATAGATGAGATACAGATGAGACACACATAGGTGGCCAACTTCTAACAAATAAATGGTAGAGTTGGAATTTGAACCCAGGTATTTGTCTTCAGATTCATATGGCCAACTACAGTGGCAAACTATGACTCTTAGGCCAAATTTGGCCCATTGTTTTTGTAAAGACAGCCAGAAACCAAATACATACATATATGTATGTTGTATGTGTTGTATATATGTATATTTATATATAAATATAACATTTAAAAAGTATTTTAAAAAAAGAAAAAATCATGACAGAGATTATATGTGGTCCACAAAGCCTAAAATATTTACAATTTGGCCTTTTACAGTGAAAAAGTTTGCTGGCCCCTGCACTATGCTAACCATTACTAAGAAGATACCTTCCTTTAGTAGATCAGTGAGAGTCACTGATCTTTATAGACGAAGGACATATCTGGTCATAAAATGAGTTAGTTGCAGAGTGAAAACAGTATACTCATAGGTCCTGTTGTAGAATTATTTTTCTTGATATTTTCCAATTTAAAATTAAGGACTGGTATGACTGTGTAGTTTCTTGGAAAGATAGGAGAGTTATCCTTCAGTATTGAGATCAAAAGCAGCTGGGCTGGTGCTGAGTTACTTAATGTGATGTCTGTCATTAAGATAATGAATTTCGGATGAATTTTATGTGCTGCTTTAGAATTTGGAAACAGGATATATTAACAAAACACTTTCTATTTTAAACTCATGCTTTGTCTTTGAAAACAAAAATTGCACTAAATATTGATATATTCTGCTCTTTATAAATAACTATTTGGAGAAAAAAGATAGCTCTTTTTTTTAAAAACTTTTTTTTAATGTTTATTTATTTTTGAGAGAGACAGAGACAGAATGTGAGTGGGTTGGGGCACAGAGACAGGGAGGCACAGAATCTGAAGCAGGCTCCAGGCTCCGAGCTGTCAGCACAGAGCCCGACGCGGGGCCCGAACTCATGAGCCGTGAGATCATGACCTGAGCCGAAGTCGGACGCTCAACCAACTGAGCCACCCAGGTGCCCCAAAAGATGGCTCTTTAACAGTGCATTCCCACAGCCCCCAGAAGTGTATTAATAAGAGAGAATATAGCATGTTTTGGCATTTTTAAATATTGACAACTTGATTTTTGGAGAATTTCTGATATTCACCTGAATTTTTATAGAGTGCTATATATTTAAACACTTCAGTATTTATTAAATCTTACTATAATGATAGGCATTTGGGGGATTGTAGAGATGAGGACAGAAGTTTTTGTTTTTTGCCATGATGTGATTTTCACTGATAAATGGTTGTTCTAATCTACCACACTCTATAGGTGTGTTACATGTTTCTTGCCCATGCAAACTGTATTAATCTATTTTGTAATAGGATCAGACAGTGGCAACAGAGGTTCCATTTGGTCACAGTTGAGGTTCCATTTGTCTTTTCTTTGACACCATTGTAGATTGATTTTGGTAATTGTTGATGGATGCCTTTTATTCAAGCTCATTTCCTTGCTCAATCATCTCATATTATCGTTTTGGTTGTGGTGGGTGGATTGAGTAATGTACTCACGATAGTTGCTTAAATTACAATATGGTTTAGTTAGAATTTCTGCTATTTCATCCTTCCTCTTACTTAGATGATTTAGACCGTTAAAAGTTTTCTATTGCCTATTTTTCTATAATTTTTTTGATTGGAAAATGAGGGATTGTAGATGAAGTTGAACTCTCTTTTAATTGTAGGAGTTTCCAAACATACACAAAGAGAATCCATTTTTAATAGTCATTCCATATGGCCAGTCTTGTTTAACCTTTATCCTCCTCCTCCATTGCCTCCCATCAACCTCAGATAATTTTAAAACAAATTGTAAATACTGTATATTATTTCATTGGGTAAATACTTAAGTATGTGCCTCTAAATTATAAGGACTCTAAAAAAGTCAATGCCATTAACATGATAAAAAATTAACTAATTTCTAAGGTCAACAAATATCCAATTCATGTTCAAATTTTCCTAATTTTCTCAGAAATACTTTTCTGCAGTTAGTTTTTTAAATCAGGACCCAAATAAAGTTCATGGTTTACATGTGGTTGAATTGTCTCTTAATTCTGTTAATATACTGTATCCATTTCCCTTCCATTTTTTTTCCCTTTTGTCACTGATTCTATAGGTTAATTGTGAAATCTAAGTGTATATCAAATTTAGGTTAAAGTTTTTGACAAGAAAATTTCATAAATGGTGAAAAAGTTAGACTTTTGAACTGATAAGAAATAAATCTTATTTATAATAAATATATTTATTATATATTATATTTTGTATATTATATCAATACATTATAGAGTATATTTACAATATTAATATTTATTATATTTATTATATACTATATTTTTATAATATAAAATTATATATTAATATATAATAAATATACTAATATATTTATTATATATTTATTATAAATAAGACTTGTTTCTTATCACAGTAATGATACTGAATAGCAGATAAAAGGAAACAGAAATTTATATGTAATGCTGTTAATCATACATTTTTTTAAAACAAAGTTACTAATTCACTATTTGTTTTTTTTGTAATTAGCAACAATAATGAAACAATAGGAGTCCTTATTTGGCATAAGATTGCCAGACATAGACTACCCATTTTTAACTTTGCCTTCTGAGTCATTGGATTAGTGTAACGTTTCTGTCTACTCAGTGGTCTGGCCAACATTACTTTTCCTATTAAGGATGATGAAATCCTTGCTGCTAATTTTATACTGAAAATGGTAAGCGTAAAAATCCATCTAACCAAAATGTAAACTCGTAGATAATTCTTATGACCTATGTATAGAAGGTTAAGATAAGAAAGGTATCTTTAAATACAGTAATTTTATTACAGAGAAAAGAGACTTTAAAGTATGCTCTTTTACTCTTATAAAATCTGGTAGTCTCCATTTTAAAATTTATTGTGAATGGTAATATGTCATATTTTCTTAATCAGTTAAGCCCTGCTTGAAACTTTACAAATTGAATTTTGTTTCTTAAAAAATAACAGCTAATTTGATTCTTAAAAAATAGCAGTTAATTGGGTACCCAGATGGTTCAGTTGGTTAGCTGTCTGTCTCTTGATTCGGCTCAGGTCATGATTTCATGGTTTGTGAGTTCGAACTCTACGTCAGGCTCGCTGCTGTTAGCATGGAGCCCACTTCAGATTCTCCATCTTCCTCTCTCTGTGCTCCTCGCCTGCTCGTGTGCGTGCAAGTGTGTGTGTTTGTGTGTGTGTGCGCTTGCATGCGCGCACTCCCTCTAAAAAAAAAAAAAAAAAAGACAACTTGGTCCTTAAAAAAAAATAATTACAAAAGTGCTCTTAAAATATATTTACCTGCTGCCGTCAACTTTATGAAAATAACTTATTTTTCCTTGAATATTTATTTCTCATAGTGGTGAAAATTATGTGAGAAATACCTTTTTCCAGAAAAAAATCTAAGGACGTTGATATTTATCTTTATGGAAACGTTTTCCTTTCTTTAGTTGACTAGTGAATGTTTGAATTTATTATTTCTTCATGTGTATTGCACCTATTTATATTTTATTATTTTAATTATTTTTAAAATTTGATGGAAAATTACTTTGATTTATATGAAATTATTTCTAATTGAATTCTGTAATGCATTAGTGCTATTTCCAATAATTGCCTATTGCCTAGCAGACATTTAATACCTTGTGAGTTTTGTGTTATTGGTAGCAACATGCAGGTGACAAACGGTATAGCTCAATGCATTGAATGTTATAAAGATGTTGACTTTTGCTTTTTTAGTCCGTGAGTCCTCCTGTGTCCTCAGGTTAAAAGAAGTGTCCCAGCACTTTTGATATTTGCTAATATACTTTGTTCTTTTATACATTTTTCTGCATGCCTTTTCCTGATAAGCATTCTCCTTAATAGCTTTTATGGATGTTTTGAATGATTACTTAAGTCTGCCTCCTCCTACTGACAAATGGTTTTATGTTGGACTGAAAATAATTGTCCATTATAGAATGGTGACTAAAAGCTGTGTATTTACTAGGGCAGCCCTGATTTTGGTTCCTTTATTTGCTAAATAAACAACAAAGCAGTGAAGACGATGTATATGTTGTTGTGGCTACTAAGACTTTTCATTACGAAAATGAATAGGAGGTAGGCGGGTAGGTTTAATGACTCTAATGACTGTAGTGGGTTGTAACGTGGGAGCATTTAACCTCTTGCAAAACCATCTTATGTTAGTCCCTTCTGTCTTTACAGATAAATTATTAGTCATAACTGTAGCAACAAAAGAAAGTGATGGATTCCATCGATTTATGCAGTCAGCCAAATACTTCAATTATACTGTGAAGGTACAGTATATCTTTTAATTCGCAGACATGTTAGAATATGTGACTAAAGTACATTTTTCATAAAAATACCAACGATCCTACTGCCACAATCTGCAGTCTACACAAGGAAGTTGAAATTTGGTTACATAATTACTGAGTTTGTGTATATAATTGATTGTTTTAAGGATACGTTTTGGCCTTATTAATACTCTGCCACTTAGACAATGATTTCTTCATATTTGCCAATGCTTTATATAAACATGTTCTATGAAACAACAGAAAAATATGTTTATATATATTTATGTTTCTTTTGAGGGGCCATGTACAAGCACAGCATAGCAGATTTGACAGTTTTTTTCATTACTAAGAAGAATTTTTTTTCTATAATGGGTATGTCTATCATAGTATGTTTCTTTGTTTACAGAGAAGGGGAAACATGGCTGTGAAGGGGATACCTTTTCTGTTTCATTATTGAGAGTTGCTTTTCTTGTTGTTTGTTTTAGAGGAATTTGAGAACATTAAAAGTATAAAAGGTTTTTTTTTTAGAAGACTGATCTCCAGGGGAATATCTCATTGATAAATGATCAGAGGAAACCTGGGGAATTTAGTAGAACTAGTAAACTGAGCTGTGAAAGGCCTGCCTTTTTTATTTACTTATTTATTTTTTTATAGAAATGAGGATCTGTCAGCCAGGTCTTTTCCACAAATAAGAGGCGGATGGGGAGGTATCCCAGGTAGGAAAACAAACCAACCAACAAACTGAAGACATTTACAAAAAACCAAAAACTAAAAAGCAAAACACACACAAAGAAACACAAAGCCAACCAAAGAAACAAAAAACAACTTTAACAAAAAAGAAGAAGGAAAGATTGTTTCGCCTAGGGAAAATTGAGCTATTCTAGTATGTAATGTAGAAGGAAGGTAGTATTCACTTACATAACCCCTAGGAGACTAGGTATGGATGATAATATAAAACAGCTAGTAAAGAGGCTAAACTGTGCTGGAAAAGAGATCTAGTGTTAACACCCAGATATTTATTACACGATAAATGAGAAGTCTGTTAGACGTTTGTTAGGATAGAGGAGAAATATAGTAGTATGTACTGATGGGAGGCATTATGGAAGTAACAGAGAAATCAGGGTAAAATTATGCCAAATAATACTGAAATACAATGAGGAGGGATCATTAGAGTTCGTACTGGGGAGGGTGTGGGATGTTCCTTATGTGTGAGGCACTGTTTGGAACTTTATATGTGGTAGGCTGTTGAAACCACGTATGTTAGATATTACTTGGTTTATGGGTGAGGAAAACTTGCCCCAGGGTATATGGCTATGAAATGTTAAATCTTGGACCCCAGCCCATTTGAGTGATTCTTGCTGTTTTCCCGTTATGAAATGCAGTAGTTCTCAAAGCGTGGACCCCAGACTACCAACATCAGCATCGTCTGGGAAATTGTTAGAAAGGAGATACTCAGGCCCGACTTCAGGTCTACTGAATCACAAACTCTGCAGTCTGTGTTTTAACAGGCCCTCTACATGATTCTGATGCACACTGAAGTTTGACATACTGATAGAGCGGAAAGAAAATAGAAAATAGAGCTTAGCATAGTGCACTGCACAGAGTAGGCTCTTGGATATGGCTGGGCCTGGTATTAGTGCAGTATTGGAGAAGCCCAGAGGGTTTTGGAATGGAAGTGTAGCAAACCATGGGCCATAGGAGGCCAGTTTTTAGGGTAAAAACTAATAGTTCTACCAGACCAGTAATTCTCCTAGACTGGCCCCAGTATGAATCCAGATACATGTCAGTTTTGAGTTTTCTTGTTAGCACTTATTCCCAACCTGCAGTAGAGTAGTGAGTGCAGTGATGAAGTGATAACTAGAAATCTGAGGCTGGGAGCCCCATGGACTTTGCCAGCAGAGTTTATATTTGGTTCAATGTTTAGGAAAGTTGGAGCTAATGTTTATTTTCTAACAAGCAACAAAACTAAAAGGCAGCCTACTGAACGGGAGAATATATTTGCAAATGATATATCTGATAAAGGGTTAGTGTCTCAAATATATAAAGAACTGATACAGCTTAACACCCAAAAAACAAATAATGCAATTAAAAACTTGGCAGAAGTCATGAACAGACATTTCTCCAAATGAGACATACCGATGACCAACAGACATATGAAAAGATGTTCAACATCACTAATCATCAAAGAAATGCAGCTCAAAACCACAATGAAATACCACCTCACACCTGTCAGAATGGCTAAAATCAAAAACATTAAGTGTTGGGGATGATGTGGAGAAAAAGGAATCCTCTTGCATGGTAAACTGTAATGTAAACTTGGAATGCAAACTGGTATAGTCACTGTGAGAAATGCTGTGAAGGTTCCTCAAAAAATTAAAAATAGAACTACCTTATGACCCAGTAAATACACTACTACTGGGCGTTTACCCCCAAAATACAAAAACACTAATTCAAAGAGATACATGTACTTCTGTGTTTATAGAAGCATTATTTACAGTAGCCAAACTGTGGAAACAGCCCAGTATCCATTGATAGATAAATGGATAAAGAAGGTGTGGTAATTATATATAATGGAATATTATTCATCCATAAAAAAGAATGAAATCTTGCCATTTGCAGCAACATAGAGCTAGAGAATATAATGCTAAGAGGAATAAGTTAGTCAGAGAAAGACAAATACCATATGATCTCACTCGTATGTAGAATTTAAAAAACAAAACAAATAAACAAAGGAAAAATAAAAATGAGAGAAAGACAAACCAAGAAATAGACTCTTAAGTATAGAGAACAAACTGATGGTTACCAGAGGGGAGGTGAGTGAGGGGTGGGGGAAATAGGGGATAGAGATTAAAGTGTACCCTTATCATGGGGAAAATAAATAAAATAGTACATAAATAAATTAAGAAAGTCCATTTTGTCTATTACCTATCTTGATATAAAAAATTATTTTCTAAATTTATTTTACCCTTTCTCTTGTGTTTAATTTCATTCTCCCTTAATTTCACAAATCTCCTAGTAAAATCATTATCTTGGGAACATCCGAATTTGTGATGGAATTAAAATTCAGGATGTGTGTGTGGCGGAGGGGAACCTATACTTGCTGCTCCCTCACAGCCAGGTGTGGTTCCGTGTACTTCCAATATGGGAGACAGCTGTTGAGGCTGAGGCAGACCGTGAGGAGAACAGCTACAAGTTTAGCTCTGATTAATTGTGCTTAGGCAATTCCTTGCATTAATGAATTGTTATTAAGTTTTTGAGGGCAATGTAAATTTAAACTTTATGAAGAAGGTGACATCTGACCTGATGCCCTCTGTGTTTCCTTGAACAGCTGATTTGCTTCAGTAAGAAAATCACTTAAGAGTCCTGTCCAAAACTCTTCTGGACTTGGCTTTGGTGTTCATCGTACAGATTTCCTGTCAGATTGAAAAGCATTATGGGAAGTTTCTATATTTTCTTGTTCACTTTAGTCTGAACAAGTAGAAATAAGATATGAGAAATATTTTCAGTGCTCCTTACCCCTTTGACCTCCTTGGATTAGATTCTACTTTTGAAATGGTAAAGTCGGGAATGGCACTTTATGGGATGGATAACATTGAAGAACCATGACCTGAACTAGGCATCAAGTGTTTGTTTCTCTGTAGCATCATGATTTAGTGATTTAGTGAAATGTTTGAAGAGTAGATACTGTGTAATATCGTACAAGTTGCTGATGACGTCTGTGGTACTGCTATAACTTGAGTTTTGCTCAGTGACAAAATGTTGATTTCATTTATAGGTCCTTGGTCAAGGAGAAGAGTGGAGAGGTGGTGCTGGAATTAATAGTATTGGAGGGGGCCAAAAAGTGAGATTAATGAAAGAAGTCATGGAACATTATGCTAATCAAGAGGATTTGGTTGTTTTGTTTACTGAATGGTAAGAGAAATAACTTACGAATTTTTAAGTCTACATTAAATTATTATTAAAAAGTTGCAATTCATATTTGCAGATTATATATTATTTTATTCACAAGGAATCATTAACTTAAAAAGTAGATTTTACTCATAATTAGAAAACCATCATCTAACATAGTTGTGTAATGGATCAAATCTAATGAGTTACCATAAGCAACAATGAGAAAATACAGCATGAGCTAGCATTTTTGCGAAATCCGTCTTTTAATCCTGACTTGAGATGGAAGAAAGATCATGTTGAGGTTTTCTGTTGAGGAAAATAACTCAGTGGGTCCTGGCTGACCAGGAGGAAACGGATCATGAAAAGTTATAAATGAGAAATAATAAAGTCTATTTTTAAGGAAGAAAAGTCTTTTCAGTGTGTATCTTTTTGTATACTGTTTTATTTTCCTTCTCCTTGATTTGGAATGCCCACTGTTCTCTTTTACCTTCTTTCTGCATGTTTTTATAATGTCAAATTGTCATGAGTCATTAGTGTTTGCTACTTTCTTTCTTCCATTTTCTTCACCTTTTTATTTTTATGTTTTGGTCATTAATTGCTTATTTCAAATCCCCATGCATTTTCTCCTCTAACTTAGGAAAGCTTATTTGAATCTCTTCCTCAGTTTGAAAATCCCAAACCATTACTACTGCAGATAAAAGTAAGAGTAATGTATTTCATACAAATATGTATATAAGAAAGGCATAAATTTTGAAATGAAAATAGACATAATAAAGTCCCGCTGCCATCAACCATTAAAAGTTTTGAGAAGGTCTACATTACTTGCTTCTTTAGAATTTCCTTAATATCCTTTTTTTTTTAAAGTTTCTTTATTTCTGAGAGAGAGAGAGTGAGAGAGAACGAGCTAGTATGAGCAGGGGAGGAATAGAGAGAGGGAGACACAGAATCCAAAGCAGGCTCCAGGCTCCGAGCTGTCAACACAGACCCAGATGTGGGGCTCGAACTCATGAACCGAGAGATCATGATCTGAGCCAAAGTCAGACGCTTAACTGACTGAGCCACCCAGGTGCCCCATAGAATTTCCTTAATATCTTGGAGGAAAAAAAATAAAGTTCTGCTTATAGCTAACCTCTTCTTACAACATGAGATGTAGGATAGCTGGTGTCAGCTTAAGTACTGGGAATTTTTATACAGAATCTATTATTATATATATATTTACCTTTGGAAAAGAGTAGAAAGCTCACAATAATTGTTTAGATTAAATATTGAGTATGTTTTGGTTTAAAAGTATGGCAGAGGAGCGCCTGGGTGGCTCAGTCGGTTAAGCGTACAACTTCGGCTCCGGTCCTTATCTCTCGGTTTGCTAGTTTGAGCCCCGCATTGGGCTCTGTGCTGACAGCTCAGAGCCTGGAGCCTGCCTCAGATTCTGTTTGTCTCCTTCTCTCTCTGCCCCTCCCCCACTCATGCTCTCTCTCCATCTCTCAAAAATGAATAAACATTTAAAAATTAAAAAAAAAAAACTTAAAATATGGTGGACTTCAAATAGCCAATTTGGTCAGCTTGAAGGTGCCACATGTACGTTTTGATTTTCATTTCAAGGCAAATTCTCCTTGTACAAGTTACCACATATGAGCCAGTAATGGTTTTAGGTTCTTAAGCCTCCTTTTGTGTTTTCGGAAGAAGCTCTTTCCTTCTACCTTTACCCTCCTGTCCCACTCCACCTCCCCCATCCCCCAATCCAGGACTTAGCCTTGGGAAAAATTGGTTTAATAAGGTGCCAGTTTGTTTTTCTTAAGGAAAGGGATACTTCGAGATATCTGAAAGCTGCCTGCAGTTGCATTTATTTATTTAGATGATATTTTAAGACCCAGCATGACAAAAAGACAACAGTAACATTTTAAATGGAAGACTTGTGTGTCAGGCACTGTTAGTGTTTGGGATATATCAGTGAACCAAACAGACAAAATTTCTGACACTTTCCTCTGTGAAAACAGTCAGGTAACTGAAAATATGCAGACCCAACTCAGCCAAGCCACTGTCTGAGAAGAATCAGTAACATGTTCTCTATCTTGACCCAGCATGTCTGTTCTGCTGGAAGAGCCTAGGGATCATGAGAAAGTAACTGAGGTAAAGAGGGATGGGCAGGTGCTGCCACGTTAGAGCTTTTTTCTCCTCTTATTTATTTGTTTAAACAGCACCCTTTAAAAAAAGTGTCATGTACAGAGTGATGAATATAGTTGAAAATTATGCATAATCTAAGGTCTGAGAGAAATGGATAGGCTATTTTTAAATTACTTGAACTAGGATACCCGTTCTGTAACAAAACTGCTAATCTTCTAATTAAGTTTACCTTTGGTCAAAGGTAGAATTCAGAAAGGTAGAATTATTAATTTTTTTATAAATCAAATTCCTGTTTCTTGTGTGGTTTTCTTTTCTTTTAAATATTTTTTTTATTAGAGAGCAATAGTGGGGGGAGGGGCCGAGAGAGAGGGAGAGAATCTTAAGCAGGCTTCACGCTCTGCACCTAGCCTGACGCAGGGCTCCATCCCATAATCCTGGGATCCTGACCTGAGCCGAAATTGAGTCAGACACTTAACCACGTGAGCCATTCAGGTGCCCCTTAGGTCATTTCCTTAGGACAACTCAACTGTAATAATTCGTTTTATGGAAGCATAGGTCACCACTGTATGAAAACATACAAACATTTATGTACTTAATGGTTTGTATAGTTTGGATAGGCTTTGTCAAAAAAACCTCTCTCCAGGTATAAATTGTATACCATTACATACACTCATTTTAAGTGTAAAATTCAATGATTTTTAGTCATCTTAGAGTTGTGCAATTATCATCACTTCTCAATTTTAGAGCATTTCTAACACCTCCAAATAATCCCTTGTGTTTGTTTAGACACGCTCTTGTGAATTAATTTGGGAACAATTTTATAACACTGCTTCCATGGGAATATGTATTCTAAATTGACTTTTGGATGAAAATTTAGAATTAGAGACAAGATGTTTATAAATGTACTATATAGAGTAAGATTTATCATATTTAATTTAGATAAAAACAAGTATTTGGCAAGGGTTTGGGTTCTTAAAATGAAAATTGAAGCTATCCATATGAGAAAGTACCATAAACTTTTTTTCAAGTTATTTGATGCTGGAGTGTGTGTGTGTGTGTGTGTGTGTGTGTGTGTGTGTTAATATAAATTAGATGGTTTGTAAAGCTGACCATCTCTCCTTGATTAGATGAATTTATTTAATATAATTGTAATGGATAATTCCAATCATAATGAATTTGGTAACTTTTAATGGATGGAGTGCAATGAGTTCTTTTGGACTAGGCTCATGAAGATTTTGAGGACAAATATTATAACTTGATAGCTGCACATTCCCGTATGGAGAAAAATTATTCCATAAAGACTTTATAATTCACCTTAATCAAAGTAACTGAGCACTTTGAGTTTTAATACAGGGTACATTGCATTACTTTTAGAATTACCTTGTACATTATGTATTTCTTTTACTTCAGTCACATTGAAGACAGATGGTCAGGCCTAATTATTATTATATAGTAGGTAGTATTTTTTTTAAATAATATGTAGGCCAGTAAGTAACAAAAAGTGTTTTATTGTGAGTGATACAAATTGAATATCCCCACAAGTTTGCTCTGTACTAGATATAATAAAATATAAACCAGCCAGAGTCCAGACCCCAGAATACGCATGTGGTGGAATTCTATTTTGGGTGTCAGTATCTAATAAAACTTTAGTGATTTGTTTTATTTTTTTCTTATACATTTGAGAAAATTCTTTAGAAGAAAAGTTGTTAGAAATAAAGGTGATTAATTATTTTGTTTTGAATTTGGACTGAGCATAAATTTCTGTTTTTTGGTGATGAATATGATGCCATTAATCAGAATGCTGATGGGCTACATTTTGAAAGACTCCTAATATATGAAATATTTAAAAGACATATTCAGGGGTGGTTATTGGCCTCACCAAAAGGAATATTTTCTCTATTAAAATAACTACCCAAGGATTTGGGTATATAGAAACTGCTTGGCTCATTGCAGTATTTGTTTAAAGATGATTAACTAAATGATTTTGAGGTAAGATAAAGGAATTGACTTTGCAGTTTATAAGCTCTTACTCACTAAAGATTGCAGTAAGGAAGATTGAATTTAAAAAACTAGAATGGTAGTTACTGTTATAACGCAAAAGTTGATATAGAATTAAAATGAATATAAAGTAAAGCCTCTGGCCTGGGAAATTGATCCAGGATAAAGGGCACTGGCTGAAAATCCAGGAATAATCTTAGTCACAAATTCTTTTCTGTTAACATATATGCCTTACCCCTTGTATATTGCTAGCTTCCATGTACCTTGCATGTTGAATTGTAATTGTCCTTATTTCCAGACAGTGAGGCTGAGGGCTGTACCTGATTTAAATATTGTCTGGGTAAACAGCAAGGTATCGATAAATATTCGGTAACAGAAACTGGCATTAAAAGAGCAAGAAACAGATCTTAGAAGAAATATGGTAGATACTTTGAAACTGCTTTTAAAGATAGATTTTCTTCATTCATTTGGAGATACTAAAACGATTGGTGAAGGCCAAGAAGTGTCCAAATTTTCTAGATCTCAAAGGTTGCAATTATTTAAAAAAAATGAATTTTGATTGTCAGAAGCCATGAAAATAATGATGTTGTTGTTGCTGATCTTTCCCATGTAAGCTAATGTTTGTTTCTTTGGCTCCTAATTAAATATTATTTTGCTGAAAAAGTAAGATAAGTGGACAGATTTTTTTACTTTGTATTTAGTACACGTGTCTTGAGTACAAACTATGATCTAGGCATTAAAGTTAACACTGCAAAAAAAAGAGAGAAACACAGATCCCATGCTCAAAGAATTCTCATATTATACTAATTCTGCAAACAAAACTGAACAAATCTAATTTGGAAGAAATAATATGATTTCAGAAAAACTTGCATGTTGACATAATCTTTTTAGAATCATTTACTTTTAGAAAATTGTCAAAGATTATGTTTTATTATATCATTCTGCTAATTGTTTATAAAATTATTTTATATAAGTCATACAAGTCATAAGTATCATTATGTGTATTAATTCTACAGATGACCAGATCCTATCTTATTTTATTCTATGAAATAAATATTTTATACTTTTCATAGCTCATTACATACCCAGTATGTATAAAATGCCTGCATTTTACATTGTCTTTCATAGTTTATTCAGAAGATAGAAAAAAAATTTTCTGAAAGCAAAGCTTTTCAAGTATGATGGCTATAATTTTAACCAACTACGGCAGATTTATTTGATGGACTCCTCCTTCCTGTCAGCGATGACAATTTAATTGTGCAGACACAAAGAACCTAGTTATTAGCAATGGACAACATTTCATTATATTAGTATGAAGGAAAGCCAAAATACATCAGAGTTCTTAGTTTGAGTATTGCTTTTTTCTTTTTTCCTTTTTTGAAGGAAAGATTAAAATCATTAGCTGTCATGTAGATATATTGCACGGTCTTCTGGCTTACCCAGAATAGCCTGAAATATGTTTAGGAATTATGTAGGAAATGAGTGACTTTTGTTTTTTCAGATTGTTCACATGTTCTTGTTAATTTGTACTGAGTATATTAATTGGTGTGTTGGAATGAGGAAGAAATAAATTGTACACAAAAGAAGCATTGGATGTTTGTATATATGTATATATCATCTGTCTCTCGATTGATATGTATAATCTTGTATGCACTAACTTGCCTGACTATATGTGTTTGTATATATAATATATAATATATAATGCATATGTATAATTTTTCCCCTAACCAGATTGCCCGCTCCTTGAAGTTTGTTCTTTTGAGCAAACATGTATCTGTTATGTGCAAAATACAGTGCTGGTCGTGTGGTTGGAACTGGAGTTGGGGGGGGGGTGTGGGCAGCAAGTGCTGAGTGGGACAGAGATCTTGTCCCCTGGATATATTTTTCTATTCATACATAGCTCTGTATATGTTGTATCTGGCATGCTGGAGCTGCATAATAAATGTTGGCGATTTTTAAGTCTTTTTCCCCCTCATTGATTTAGTGAATACTTGCTGTGTACTAAGTATGTGTCAGATTTGAAAGTTCTAACGTTACAGAGATAAACTTAAGCATTATTTAAAAGTAGAAGGAAAATTGTCATTTACTTAATCATCTTTTAACTACTGATTTTAGCAATAAGGAGACTGACCCAGAAAAGCGAGTGACGGTGCCTCGAGCTGTGGCAGCTTGAGCTACTTTGATGTCTTGACACCATTCCTACCTTGGCTGCCTTCTCTGTTAGGTGTTACTCCTAGCCGTTCTCAGGAAACAGTCTGGAGAAAATGACTGTCTAGCTAAGCAGTGTCCTGACTGACTCCTGCCTCTACCCAGCCTCAGTAGGAATACTGTACAGGAAATGAAAGTAGATACCATTTGAAGGAAAATGCTCCCAGAATTATTTGTTTTTTAAAAGAGTACCTGCTTTTTAAGAAGAGCTAATTCCTGCCCTTTCCTTCAAAATTCCTATAGTGAAATGTATTTATCATTTTATACTGTGATTTTATTGTAATTTATTTTGCAAGTTCAACAGGGTTGACATTGTTAAAAACATTCATTCATTCATTCATTCATTCATTCATTCATTCATTCATTCTTTCTAAATAGGCTCCATACCCAATGTGGGATTTGAACTCATGAATGAACCTGAGATCAGGAGTCATAAGCTGTACCAACTAAGCCAGCCAGACATCTCCTGGTTGACATTTTAACTTTTTTTTTGTGAGGGGAGAGAGAGAGAGAAGGAGTGATCTCGTAGCATCAGTTTGCAGTATTATCTATGAAAATACAGATAGGTATTTAAGATGAGGACATGATAAAAGACAGAAGTACCAGGTACGTTGCTCCTTGTGTGCTTTGGTTTCATTAGACTAGCTGGTAAGAGATTGAATGCTTATAACTTTTGGCTTAAGCGTATGTCCATGATGATGAAGAAAGTGTTGTATTCGGGAGGAACAAATAAAATTAGGGAACACTTCTATTGCTTTCTTTTCTGGCTACCCAGTAGCTTTTGCTTCTTACTAAGACTTGGGATGACTCATTCATTCATGTGTTTATTCATTTGTTCAACAAATATTTATTGACTGTCTCCCAGATACAAAGCTAGAGGAATACACAGGTGAATAACAATGTGGATCTGGCATATGAAGAAAGAATAGGCAGTCTAGTATAAGATAGGCAGTCCCAGTGTGAAGGGGAAGAAATACAATGTTTCATGAAATGAGAAGGGAAAAGATCTGTGGGAACTAAAAGGAAGGAAAGGGTCTCTTCTATTTAGGTGAATCAAATAGAAGTTTTTAAAGGAGGTGAGATTTGAAATGGGAATGGTTTGGACCCGATTGGGAGAAGATGTGCCAAGCAGATGGAAACATCTTGAGAAAATACGCGAATGACAGATCAAATGGTTCAGTTTGGTTTCGGAACAGGTTACTTAATGGAAAGTTATTGTGATGCTGATTCTTTTAGACTTTACTCTGTAGGCCAGGTGCTGGTAAGCCAGGGGCCAGACCACTGCTTGTTTTTATAAATAGTTTTATTGGAACACAGCTATGGTCATTGTTTCTGGCTGCTTTTGCACTACAACAGCAGAATCGAGTCCTTGCAACGGAGACCATATTGCCCTCAAAGCCAAAATTATTTTCTGTAAAAGGCTAGATAGTAAATATTTGCAGGGTCCTGCTTTAGACCTAGTTGTGAACTACTGATCCAGCCTGGGGACTAGCACAGAATGATTTTCAGGAGAGTTTGTCCGTGAGTCCTTATCAGAAGTGAGGAGATGGGTAACGCAGAGGCTTGTAGGGTTTTGGAATTAATCTAGTCCAGTGTCTTCTAGAAAGGGTGGAGAAGATTTGAATGCTAAATAGATTAAGTAGATGGAGTCAATGGGATTTGGTGAAATATTTGATTCGAGAGGGCATAGAAAGGAAGGAGGTAAGGCTGGATGAAAGATTTTCAGCTTGGGCGACTGTGTGGTTGATGGTGCCACAGAAACAGGGAACACAGAAGGGCAAACACTTGTAAAAGTTTGAATGACCTGTTAGAGATAGAATGCTGACATGTCTGTTAGAGAACTCAGTATGACCACATAAGGTGGGACCTTATGGTTTTTGCAGGACCCAGGAATATTTACCACAGTTAACTATGGAAAATTTTATTTTATTTTTCGTATTTAAATGGACCAAATTCCTGTGAGAATTATTTTTATGACCGTTGTGCATTTTAAAAAATTTGATTATTTGGGTTGTTGTGGCCAACGTAATTTTAAGTAGAAAAACTTTCTTGCCGTTTGAAAGTTTTAAATCAATTCAGAGAACTGTTCTAAAATCCTTAAACATGGAAATAACAATGCCACTAAAATAAAATGGGGAAGTTTTAGCTACCTTAAATTTTTATTCAGAGTTAAATTCTCACTTGGATTGTGTGAACATAATCTTTGCCTTTACATTTTGCTTTAAAATAATTATTTTTGGGGGGTACCCGGGTGGCTCAGTCAGTTGTGTACAACTCTTTTTGGTTTCAGCTCAGGTCATCATCTCATGGTTCGTGAGTTTGAGCCTTGCATCGGTCTCTGTGCTGCCATTGTGGAACTTGCTTGGGATTCTCTCTCCCTCTCTCTGCCCCTCCCCGACTCAGGCTGTGTCTGTCTCTCTCAAAATAAATAAATAAGTTGAAAATAATTATTTTGTGTTATAAAGGTAATGCTTGCTTATCAACTACTAAATCATAAAAGTAGAAGTTGCTACAACTCCCTTTCAAGCTACTGGATTCTGCTAATAGTTTCAGATAGATGGTGTAGATACTATAGTCTTCACCAGGTTTATAAAGACAGAAAATATTCACTTTCCAAATGTGCATTTCTACCTCTGAAGATGTGATGCTACCTACAAAATTTCTGAATCCGTTGGCCCAAGTCTCCCAATCATGTGATTCTCTGACATAATAATCCCTTTTTTCCATCTCTAGGCAATATGTTGGGAGTCTTCTGCAACTTGAAGGGCAGTCTGTGTCTCAGAAGGTTTGATTTATTTGTCTTGCCTCTCGTGGCTGAATTACCCATGACACTGGTCTTCTTTCCTACTTCAGGAAAGTAAGATAGGATTCGTGGTCAAATCTAAAGTGGTCATGCTGAGGAACTAAGTTGTACTTATTTATAAGAAAAAGAGGAAATAGATATATTTTTATAAATATTATTTTGTACAGTTAGATTAATTCAGCTTTTTCAATCAACAGGCAGGGAGAAGATAGTTTGAGGTTTTAGTCAGAACACATGTATTCTGATTTAAAATTTATTTATCTTAACATATGTGTATATAAAAATAAAATTATTATAAACTCCAGATTGGTATGAACTTAAAAGTGAGTTTTCCTCCTGCCTCTCCCGTTATTACAGTCCCTTTCATCTAGTAACAATAATGTTAATTTTTAACTTTATTGAGTGCTTATAACATGCCATGAGTTGTTCTTAATTTTTTATTCAGTAACTTGATGAGATAGGTACTGCCCTCCTCCCCCATTTTATACATAAAGAAATTAAAGCGTTAAGAATTTAAGTAGCTTGTCTAAGGTTACTCAGCACATGGCAGAGCTGAAATTAGACACACAGCTGGAAGACTTCAAACTGTATGCTCTGAGTCCCTTCATGATTATGTTATTAATAGTATTAGCAGAAGCTTGCCTATTGATTCTGGAAGAAAGAAGAAGCCATGTATGGAAAGGAATATATATAGATAAGTTTTAATTTTGAGATGATATTTTCTGTAACAAATCATAAAATTTAAATTTTCTAGAACAATATAAAAATGAAAAGAAGTAGTCTACGTCTCTGATCCCAAACTTATTTTCTCTTTCTAAAAAACTTGGCTAAAAAACTTCACTGAAAAACTTACTAAGTGTAGTTGCCTATTAGTAACATTTTACTCTTGTGTGTTTTGTTTAGTTTTGTTTAAGACTCAGAAGTGTACTATCTGGTGAGGGTTTGTGTATGTCGAGTACTTTTTACTTGTAAAGTGTAGTTCACCGTGAAGGGTAAAGAGAGGAAAGGAACAGAGGGAAGGCAACTTCCTTTTTAAAGTACAGGTTCTGGAGATTACAGAAGCACACCAGTTCCACTCAAATTCCGCTGGACAGACTTAGACATGTGCCCACATCTAGCTTCAGAGTAGTCTTTAATAAGGTGACCATGTGCCCAGTTAACACAGGGGGATTCCTTTATTGAAATAAAGGCTGGGGAATGTATATGAGGGTCAGTTAGCACCTCTGCCACAAGTATAAACTTACACTATTCTTGCTAAAGTAAATTTTTGTAAAGTTTATTTATTTATTTTGAGAGAGACAGAGCACAAGCGGGGGAGGGGCAGAGAGAGAGGGAGAGACAGAAAATCCCAAGCAGGCTCTGCAGTGTCAGCTCAGAGCTCAGCCCGGAGCTCAAACCCACAAACTTTGAGATCATGACCTGAGCCAAAACCAAGAGTCCGCCGCTTAACCGAGCCACCCAGGTGCCACCCTAAAATAATTTTTAAAACTTCATGGGGTTTTTATTTTTATAGAGATGAGGAATCGTGTGGCTTATTTTACAAAATAACTCATATATAAAAAGTTATTGAATGTTGTCTGATGCGTTACTACAGCCTTGGCATATTACCAGGCTTTTTGAGAGCAAGTCTGGCTGGGAAAAGCATGTGGAATAGTCTCCTTACTCCTCCATTCAGGTATCACAGCAGTGTACCTGCACTATTGGCTGTTGGGAACACTTGGTGCTGAATTCAGGAGCATTAGTTTGTTCTTACTGTTTACTACCTGGGATATTAGGTCATTAAATTATCATCTTTGGAAGCTTTTGGTCTTGAAGTACTCTGATGTGAAAAAAAACGATGCAAAAGAATTTATGGTTGTAACAAGGATAAAGAATTTATTTCAGAGTGGAAGCATATCTGGTTGTCGCTTTTACACTTCATGTTTTGTTAAGTCATTGTTACTCTGTGAATGAACAATGAGCAATAATGTCCTCAGAAAACTCAATGAAACCATTGACATTATAATGTCAATTAAAAAAAACTTTTTAAATGTTTATTTATTTTGAGGGAGAGCGAGAGCGAGAGCAAGCACGTGAGTGGGGGAGGGGCAGAGAGAGACAGGAGACACAGAATCTTAAGCAGGCTCCAGGCTCCGAACTGTCAGCACAGAGCCCGATGCGGGGCTTGAACCCGTGAACCGTGAGATCATGAACTGAGCCAAAGTCAGATGCCTAACCAACTGAGCCACCCAGGTGCCCTATAGTGTCAATTTTTAGATAATTTTTTTCAATTTTATTGAGCTTTAAAAGATGCACAGACAAGTGCATCTTTTTAGAGCTATGCAGAGGCAGACACTGTCTCTCTCAAAAATAAATAAACATTAAAAAAACTTAAAAAAAGATGCACTTGTCTAACTTTTATGTTAGGATTTTAGGCTAGTGATTTAAATATAAATTTATAATGGTGATTTTTAGTAGTTGAACATATTTTATCAAAGATAATGAAATCTTCAGAAATGATAATGGTTGGATACAAATTAAATTGAAACATTAGGCAGTTATAATGGCAGCTTCTGTCAATGACTATGTCTGTATTATTGTTATATATAGTTATTGACTTTTTAGAAAATGTTTATTTTTTTATTTTGAGAGAGAGATCAAGCAGGGAAGGGGCAGAGAGAGAGGGAGACATAGAATCCCAAGCAGGCTCTGTGCTGACTCACAGAGCCTGACCCAGGGCTTGAATTCATGAACCATGATGAGATCATGACCTGAGCCGAAATCAAGAGTTGGATGCTTAACCAAATGAGCCATCCAGGCACCCCAAGTTATTGATTTTTTTAACCTTTCAATACTGATTGAGCATTTTGATTTTGGGAATACGTGATTATTGAAAAAATGTATCAAGACTGGTGCTAAAAAACATTGTCTTTATTTGGACTTATCTGCCGATGTGATGTAAACATTAATAATTTAGTATAACCCATATAATTTAAATTGAAGGAAAATTGGAATATTCTGTAAATAGTTGGTATTAATCTTATGTTGGATTCTAAATTCTGATTTTTATTAGTGACTATTTCTTGGTTTACATGCCTAAATTCTGACAAGTGTATTTTAAAACTTCCTCCCCCCCCCCCCCCATTAAACAGCTTTGATGTCATATTTGCTGGTGGTCCAGAAGAAGTTCTAAAAAAGTTCCAAAAGTCAAACCATAAAGTGGTCTTTGCAGCCGATGGAATTCTGTGGCCAGACAAAAGACTAGCAGACAAGTATCCCATTGTGCACTTTGGGAAACGCTACCTGAATTCGGGAGGTAGGTAAGATACTGGCAGAGAAGTTAACTGCTAGTCATAGAAAATTATAAATATTGATGAAACAACCTTTTTTTGTATAGGTAACTATAGACATGAACCATTATCTTCTTATTACTATGAAAAATTTTATCAGCTTAGAATCCATGGTGTGCTTTAGTTAACAAAATATTTTCCATGTATTATATCATATGATGCTCCTAACAGAACTAAGCCGTGTAAATGTTATTATTTCCAGAATATAAGTGGGAAAACCTATGTTCCCCAAATTTAAGTGACTTCTAGAGACATTCAGTTGTTCAAGGAAAAACAGCATGGATTCTGGTCTGATTATAGTTTCATTGACAATTTTCTGGCTATTAGATAATGGGTTTATCTAATAAGTTCTAAGTAAGTTCCCTTACTTAGGAAAAAGTGTAAGCTATAATCATGTAGCTATAAAATATAGGCATTACTTAAATCTATCTATGTTTTAAATATATCAGAGTAAATGAATGATTTTGTCTTGAAATCACTAGTCAAAAAGGTTCAACACTGAGTGGGTGTAAAGTGCTGCATTAGCTACTCCACCATGGATTAAAGGAACAAATTATCACATTTCCCCTTTCCTTTCAAAAAAAAATTAATAAACTTGACTTTGGACATTATAATGACTCCAAAATGTTTTCCTTAGACTGAGATTAATATAAACATATGACCGGAAGACGTAACCAAATAGGATGGGAGACATGTTAGAGAAATAAGTTCGGTGAAAGTTCCAAGCCACATTGGGAAAACAAATTTTTTTTTGGATGATTCACATGTACATAACTGATACTATTTAGTGTAGTTCAGGTTAAGTCCTACTTGATGTAGCAGCAGCAGCATTTTTGGATTCTAGGCTCTGATCAAGGCATTTATGGCAATGAAACCTTTAGCAAGTAATTTACTTTCTCTGGGATGCCTCAATTCCAGCTCTATTTACCTGCAATGTATTTTATGCAATATATTCCCATAGTTATGCCTTGGAATTTTGTCAGCCCATATAAATATTGCACTTCTGACACCTTAAATTCCAGTTTGCACTGCCTAGTTTCAGCTCACTTTTTCTCTCCATCTCAGTCCAACTGCAGTTCATAGTTACGGGGATTTCTTGACCATTTTATTTTTCTCCTAATCTATCTACCACCTTTGGATTTTACTTCCATAATCAAGTTACAACCTAGGTTTTCTCATGTTAGTCACTTGACCTCATTACCTTAGTAGTCTTTCCTTCTTAGATTTATAGTTTATGCACTGACAAAGCCTCTCCCTAAGATTGTTTCCCAATTTTTACTTCTTTGTCTTAACCCTCAATTATGGATTGGTGCCACTTGCACCCCCAAACTGTCAGCCTGTCAGTTGCACATGGCTGGCTTTTAACTTATCTGAAGTCCTATATAGTCTAAAAACCACTTAGCTGAGGGACTCTCGGAGAAGTTTTATTTTATATTTATTAATTTTTCTAAACATATATATAGTCAAACATCTAGATGTAATTTATATACAAATTATGTAATGATCCACTGAGATGGCGAAATTCATCTAGATGGAGTATATGTGTTTAAGAATCTAAATTTCAGACAGATGCACAGTGCTGTGGAAACAGCAAAAACCCAGCAAGTGAGTGCCTTTGTGAGAAAGTTTAATTAAGGAAAAGGTGTTTTTAAGTGGGAAAGAGATCAAAACATGATTCCTATGCTTTCTGTAGTCATAATTATTAAAGAGATGCTAGAAAATCTAAATATATTCAATAAAAGATTATATAATTTCATGAATGGACTATTGAGAGTTATTTAAGGGACATGAGTTTCGTTTATGATTATATCATTTAGTTTTAAAAAATTATGGAAAGAAACCATGTTTCCTTATCAGGAAGATTTCAGAATATTATAAACTTTATTGGTTTGAAATAATATGGAAATTTAATAGGAAAATATAAATCATATAAAATATATATGACATACTATGAAAATAGATGAAATTTCTCATCATTTTTGAATGGGATTTATAAAAAGGATAAGGAAACATAAATTTTGAAAAAGAGTAATATAAACTATTGGAAAATGTCATATGCCATTACTTGGACATATTTTTCATTATAGTATATTGGTAATAGGAATTAAAAAATTGACTATATTTCAGTGTTTTAAGATTTTTTTAATTTGATAAAAATAACAAATGAGGAGCAACCAGTGATTGGTTTAAGCATGTTTTCATTTTCTCTTGATTTCTCTAGATAACAGTAATTTTTCTGGACCTATTTCTTTTCATTCTTTTATTCCTATGAGGAAATTTTAATTTTGAGGGTAAAAAATTAGGTTTTCTTTCAATTCATAAGAGTAACTTTGGTCCCTTTTTAAAAGTATTGCAGGTCAATGAAACATAACAGCTTGGCTACGTTTCTGAAATTCAGAGGAAGATTCAAACAGGGGAAAAATGATACTGTTGCCTGTGTCTTTTATAGACAACTGTTATTGGCAAATTTAATGCTTATGCTCGAAGGCCAAGGGGAACAATCCAATTTTAGACTTCCTTTCTCCAGACTGTGGCATAAAAAATCTAGCCAGAAAATGGTTTAGCAGGTACAATTATGACCAGTTCAAGTAAAGGAAAAATTCCCAAAATGTCCTAGATATAAAATTTCTTTGACATGTTTGCAGTCAGTGACATTTCCAACATTCCTTTGATTTTGTTAGCATCCTGCACTGACATTAAATCACCATAGTAGAGATTTTTTTTTTCCAGAAACAGTGAATCCTCTCCAAAGGATCCAAGAAAGATCATTTTAGAAGGTCAGGAAGAAAATTCTGTCTTCTTCTGTTCTTTTCCTAGTAACTTTTTCCCTTAGGAGCCTTGGAAAACATTATTCCCTCTCTTGTGTCGATTAATTTTGGGAATGTGTTTATTCAAAAAAAGTCTTTGATTTGCAGTTGGTAAAAACTCACTCTCGCAGTTTATATATAAAACAAAGGATGCTCAATAACTCATTTCTTCCATGGTAATCTGTAAAATTCTATCCTAAGTATTAGGCCTGATGGATTTACACCTCTGTGCAACTGATGAATGGAATTAATAGAAACCAGTTTTGGTCTTTGATTACTAAATTCTCTAATCTCTCTCTGTTATATTGCAGGATTTATTGGCTATGCTCCGTATATCAACCGTATAGTCCAGCAGTGGAATCTCCAGGATAATGATGATGATCAGCTCTTTTACACTAAAATTTACATTGATCCACTGAAGAGGGTATGTAATAGCTTGCGTTTTTAATATAACCTCCTTATTTAAGATGTCTACTGGAGCTCTAGCCATTGTATCCATGTTCTAGGCAGTTAACAGATAGAATGGTAAATAAGGGGCCATCTGAGTTACATTACCTCTTTTTAAATAATCTTTCTAGAAAAAACTTTCTGTTACTTTTCTTTGACCAGAACATATTTATGTGGCTACGCATAATACGCAAAGAAAATGTTGTCCTTTGTTTCAAGTGTAAGTGTCCTATTAAAAAATCGGATTTCTATTATTAAGGAGGAGGAATGCAGGGAACAATAGCTGTCTGGTATGGACCCTAAAGAGAATATTCCTGAGATTGATTTAAATGAAACTTTGGAGAAAAGTAAAACCAAAGTTCTCTAATTTTAGAAAATTGTTAGTATATTTACATAATGTAAGTTAATGTTTCATAAATTCACCGTAGGTAACATAATCGTTATAAAATGTACTGAGTTTATATAATTTGTGGGTGCTGTTACTGGAAACAAGTTTTTTTTAAAATTTTTAAATGTTTGTTTTTGAGAGAGAGAGACAGAGCACGAGCAGAGGAGGGGCAGACAGGGAGACACAGAATCCGAAGCAGGCTTCAGGTCCTGAGCTGTCAGCATGGAGCCCAATGTGGGGCTTGAACTCACAGACTGTGAGATCATGACCTGAGCTGAAGTTGGACGCCTAGCCGACTGAGCCACCCAGGCACCCCAGAAACAAGTTTTTTTAAAGTATATTTTACAGCAAGTTTGCAACTGTAGCTGTTTCTGTTTCTTAGATAAACATTTCAGTTATCTAAATGTTTTCATTAGACACTTAATACTTAGGAAACTTTATGCTTAAAATGTTTATTTTTATTCGTCTCCCTTTTTTGCTTTCCCTCTTATGTGTCTGACATAGCAAGCCTGAGGACTTCTTCTTTCATCCGGGAGGAGAAGCCTGCTCTTGGCATGAGTGCTAGCCTGTGCAGCATGATGTCTGTCTGCCTTTGTGTAATTCAACTGTGAAAGTACTTTGAGTCTTAGCTGTCTGTGCTTCAGGATGCTTTCCCTGAAATCTCACTACTGAGTCTGTAATGTTTTTAGTTGTGTAAATCCTGTTTAAGTTTCTCTCTTAGCGTAAGATTTTATCTGGTTAGCACATGTCCTTGTTTGCTTGGTTTGTCATAACAAAATACTCTAGACTGGGTGGCTTAAACAACAGAAATGTATTTTCTCAGAGTTCTGGAGGAACTCAGAATTAGTCATATGGTGGGGAAGTGGAAATATTAGGAGAAAAGCATGAATGCTTTGACATACCCTGTACCCTAGATCAGGGCAACAGCATGGTCGGTTTCTAGCAAAGCCTCTCTTTCCGGGTTGTAGACAGCAGCCACCTCCTGGTGTGTCCTCACGTAGCAAAGAGAGAGAGACACAGAGGAACACACACATACACAGAGAGCATGCACAAACACGCTGGTGTCTCTTCTTACATGGGCACTAATTCTATTGTGAGGTCCCTGCTCTCATGACCTCAGTTTAACCCTAATTATTTACCAAAGGCCCTGTCTCCAAATACCATCACATTGTGGGTTAGGGCTTCATATGAATTTTGATGAGACACAAACATTCAATCTATAGGAATACACAAAGATAATTTTAGGAATATTATTATGACAGAGAAATGTAGCTGAAAAACTGGTACATTGAGAATCATAAAGTTGGTAAAGGGGATTAATCTTTGTAATCATGTTGATTGATTACGTGCCTATTGTAGCTGACAGGTAGGGGAGTATGCCACAATAATTACCCAACCTCAAGAGCTTAACCCAACAGAGGTCTATGTCTCCTGCTACATGTCAGTGATAGGTCAGCAGAGGGTTTCTGCTTATTGCAGTCGCTTGGGGACCCCGGCTGATGGAACAGCCATCATAGATCTTACTAGTTTGTGTGCCACTTGGGGTCTCAAACTGGAAGTTCCGTGCTCCAGGTTAGAAGTGATTCATTTTACTTCTGCTAAAAATCCACTTGTCAGAATTAGTCATAATGCAGTGAAGTGGAAATACTAGGAGAATAGCATGAATGCTTTAACATACCCTTTATCCTTTAATTCAGTCAACTCTCTATAGTCTTTCTGTCTTTCTGAAGAATATTGCTGGAATAATTTACAAATAGGATCTTAAATTCCCCCAAAGAATAAACTATATTGCCACGATAGTGTTGTTTGCTATTTTTGTTCTCATTTTCAATAGTATCTTTATTCTCATTTTTAGGAGGCTATTAACATCACATTGGATCACAAATGCAAAATTTTCCAGACTTTAAATGGAGCTGTAGGTATGCTTCCTAAATACAGAATTGTTCATGAATACAAACGAACACCTGTGTTTTCAACTGTCTGTCCTGTATTATATCCATTTTGGGGCTGCGGTTAAGGTTTACTGTGTAGATATTACACCTTTTAAAAACCAATGGACTTGAGCTTAGTTTGACATCGTGAAATACATTTACTGAAAATCATTTCTTAAGACTAGTGTAACAAAGATAAGCTTCTAGCTTTAGGTAGTTTAGAATTTAGTGTCTCACCATCTGGAGATATATTTTTAATTTAATGATACCTTATTATTACACAGTTTTCCGTGTAAGTTCTCTGTGTTGTGAATTAAGGAGGAATATTAAAGTATTGGAGTACTTTACCTAGCTTAAATGGTAATTGGTAACCAGGCACACATACTGTGGTGTGTGTGTGTGTGGGTATGCCTGTGTGTGTTTGCCTAGATAGACATATTTCTTGGAAAAAATACATTAATCCATTAAATTAACCAATATACTGAAAATAAAAATACACTAATTCACTAATGCATTAATACTTTAAAGATTAAAAATACATTGTAATTCAGTACAACTCTTCAAGGCAGGTCATGCACTAAAAAGTTTCTCAGAATGGAAAGCATTTAGTTTGAAGTGCTTAGGAAATGTGAGGAAAGGAACTGGAAACAGCAACAAAAAACAGCTGTTCCTGCTCCCATCTGACTTGTGTATTCCTGGTATTTGCATTAGGCCTGATTTTCAAGAACTGGAAATACTATCAATGATGGCCAACTGCAGAAACCTTGCTTATGTCTGGCAGTGTTCTATTTGCCATATTTGTATTGTTATCATCTTCATAATAACTTTGAAAGGCAGGCAAATATCCCATTTTTACAGTTGAATAAATTGAGATAATAATTTAGCTCATCTGGGATCACATTACTATCAAGAGCCCTTGGAGGCAGGATGGCAAAGATGCTTTTCTCCGGCCAGACACCCCGGTCAGTGTCTTAGCGCCTCAGTTTGCGGGTGCCGGGTTGGAATGATTGAGGTGCTCTGCGGACCTAAAGTAGGCAAAATTTCTAAAAGTGTTGTAGCACATGGAATAGCATTCGTGAGAAATTTTATAACAAGAAGGTGTAGATAGATGTAGACATGTATATGTGCATATGAATACACACACATTTTAAATGACTAAAATCTGGTTTTTTTTTCCTTTTTAACCCAGATGAAGTTGTTTTAAAATTTGAAAATGGCAAAGCCAGAGCTAAGAATGTATTTTATGAAACATTACCAGTGGCACTTAATGGAAATGGACCCACCAAGGTGAGTCACAGTGACTTTTCCCTGTTTCCTTACTACAGAGCAGTATGTAGGGTGTCATCTTCTTCTCCCCCCTCCTTTACCTTCTCCTCCTTCTACTTCTCTTTTTTAGTATCTTTAAGAGTCTCTATTTTTAGTGCTAGCAATCTACTGGCTCCATCTTTACACTGTGTATTATGTGGTTTCCTTCAGATTAATCAAATGATGATTTTTCTTGAGCAAAGTGACACATTACTGTTTAAGAATAACAGCGAACTTGAGAATGAGCCATATTTTCCTCATACAGGATATCCTATCTGAATAGGAGATGCTGAGGTCCTTAACGCACCATTTTCTGAGTTAACAACTCTGTTAAAGATTGAGGTGTCACTGTGTGGCTGGAAGCTTCTTCTTGCACTTATTTTAATACCGAGGTTGATGGGTTATAGTTGAGAAAGACATATTGCGACTAATGAAATTTTAGATGCTTTTCAGATAGACATCATTGAGCTTGCTGAGAAGGTTATTGACTGCAAAATGTTTAGATAAGTTTGAGATACAGATGTGTGCTTGAAACAGTGTTCCGAGAAACCGAGATGCCTAGTTTGTAAGTACCTAGAAAAGAGATGAACAGATGTGCACTGTGGGAAGAGGGGATGGGGAGATGTCCTCTGCTGTTTCAGAGGATTGAGTAGTGTGAATTCCAGTAAAAGCTATATGCATGGGAAGCAGGGCAAGGGAAAGCTTACACTGGCAGCTTGTTCACCCTCAAAATGGAAGAAGAAGATTCCTCTTCCCCTCTAGTTAATCTTTACAACTTGCATATTGTCCCATTCCAGCCCTCCTGCAGTCTGGCTGGGGGCACTCCTTTCTCTGTCTTGTATCACTTTCCCAGATCTATCCTCTCCTACTAGTTAGCAATGTAAAGACCCTCAAGTCTTTCCCATCTTAAAACAAAGCCAAGGCAGCACAAACTAAACCATCCTCCTCAATCCTTTTGCCTTCGAGCCTGCCTGCCTTTTTCCTCCCCTTCACAGCCACACACTTTAAAGTAGAGACAACTTACTGCCACCTCTGTTCCTCTTCCCACCACACCAAGAAATGCTCCTGCCAAGGTCTGTTGTGACATCCTCTTTAGCCCTCATTTTACTTGACTCAGAGATAACATTTGACCATGTTGATCCCGTTTGGTCCTACTTGAAATAAACACTCTTTCCCTTTGCACCATTCTCTGCTGGTTTGTCTACTGATTTTCTGGCCTCTTGAATCTCTCTCTTTTTCTTTTTTTTAAATACACATTAAAAAAAAAAACAAACTAAGACATCGTATGGGTGGGGTAGCTCAAGGGTGGTGGGAGCCATCTTTTTCCTTTCTTGTTTTAATTAAGTGTTCCATAGGTATCTCTCAGAGACACCTTTCTTTTCTACACAAATTCTTGGTTAATTTGCTTCCTTCCTATGTCAGCCAATCCTCTTGTGATGCTGATGATTTTCAAATCCTTGCTCTAGCTCCTGTATCTTTCTCAAGCTCCAGGTCTGAATACCCAGTTGGTAGCTTTGTGTATCATATGAAGACCTGAACTCAAGACCTTCAGCTCTGCCTCCTCTTTTGTCCAGCTGGTTCATGGGAACGTGGGTCTTGTTTTGGCTCTAGGTGCTTCCCACTCCCAACCCAAGAGCTGTTTTTTTCTGATTCCTGTACGTGGTGGTTTGTCTAATTTTCTCAGTGCCAATGACAGCTTCCTTAGTTCAGGCCACCTGCACCCTGCCACCCCTAGCCAACCACCCACCAGAAGCCTGGAACCTAGGGCATTGTGCTGAAGCAGAAAGTCAGTCACATCAGTCACCTGTATAATGCCCTCTGTAGACTTAGGTGTAAAGAGCCAAATTCTCACCTTGCCTTGTAAAACTCCTTTTAAAATTTCACTCCTGGTTTAGTGATCACCAGTCCATTCTTCCATCTACTTCCCCGCTCCTGACACTACAGAGATCTACACGAACATTCCTCATACTCATTCTCTCCCTCTTTCTCTCCCCCCACTCCTACGTACTGAATTCCTTTGAACTTTGAACCCTGGAATCCTTTGCCCCTAATCCCGCTTGCTCTACCCACCTACTAAATCCTCTTCATCTTGTAGACATCAGCTTAGTCTTTACTTCTCAGATCTCCTGCGTGCTTTCTATAGTATTTGGAACTTTGTCCATCACAATACCTAATACCACACACTAGACAGGTATGGATTTACTTTTTTTTTTTTTTTTTTTGTCTCTCTTACTTACTGGGCCTTTAGCCTAGGAATTATAGAAACCATACCTATCCTGTTTACTTTTTGTTTCCGCAGGCTCCAGCACGTATCTAGCATATATTAACCTTTCAGTAAATGTCGGAATTTATAAACAATCTAATGACCTAGCATTATTCTTGGGAGTGGTAAGGCAGATTATTTTTTGGCAGGGCAAAAAAAGTCATAAAACTGACGTGGATCCCTGTAACTTTTTCTTAAGCAGATAAATGGACATCTTTTGTCTATGAAGCGTCCTTTGCAATACATGTGTGTGTGCGTACGTGTTTGTACGTGTGCATGCACACAGTGTCTATTTTAGCCCTCTGTCTGATATCCTTGGTGCCATTTAGACAAGGGCTTGTTCAACCAGACATCTCCTATAACCTCCTATAACCAGGGTGCTGTTTCTTCTTGGTAATTTTCTAAATCAAATGTAAATGTCTTCAAAGAGGGGACATGGCCCTGAGCCTTAAGCTTTTGTGGGCAAGCCCTGATGTTCAGTGGTTGTGACATCATCACCAGTTTCTCCTGAATTCTCGGGATGATACTGCCTAAAGTTTTACAGAGTGACTAATTTAGGACCTCTCATGAGAAAAGGAGCCCTAATCCTTAGTCCGTTTAGAAAGACCTGTTTTAGGTCTTCTAAGAAACATTCTCAGTTTGGGCTGTCACAGTTTCTGGAATTTCAAGCATTGTGATGATCCTATTATATTTTCTCTGACATGATCCTATCTGGTCTACCTTCCTGTGATTCTATTTGACAACAAAGAATGAAGCAAGTTTTTTATTATAAAAATTAAACTTGTAATAACATAAACATTTGAGGAAAGATTATGTAAATAAGCATTTACTTAGCGCTAATATCTAATTTAATAATATTATGTTAAAGTTAAAGGCACATGAATGTATTACATTTTCCCCTGTGTCCAGGCTAATGGGAAAGAAAGCAGATTATTCTCTAGATAGAAACTTTTTTTTTAAACCATCATTAAAGGCAAAAGGATATTTTCTATGAATTTTTTGAGTTTATTTTACTTACTATTTTATTTAGTTAAGGGGTGATTATAATGCCAGTGGCTTTGAACCATAACAATGACCTAGCTGATAATATTTAAGCCATTTTTTTCATTTAAAAATATATGCATAATCTGGAAATGATAAATTATTTTTAATGTGTTTACAGACCAAAGTTATTAAAGTTAATTTCTCTAAACCTCATGCTGTTAGTAAGAGTAATTTTTAAATTATAAGTAGTTTAGGGGCGCCTGGGTGGCTCAGTCGGTTAAGCATCTGACTTCAGCTCAGGTCGTGATCTCATGGTTCGTGAGTTCGAGCCCCATGTTGAGCTCTGTGCTGACAGCTCAGAGCCTGGAGCCTGCTTCAGATTCTGTGTCTCCCTCTCTCTTTGCCCCTCCCCAGCTTGGACTCTTCTCTCTCTCTCTCTCAAAAATAAATAAACACTAAAAAAAAATTATAAGTGGCTTAAAAAATCAATTATAATCTCACTAGCCCTCGATACTGTTTTATTCATGATTGCTTTCAGGTTTTTTTGTCTTTTTAGTCTATATCTGTGAGCATTTATACTTTTCATTTATTTTCATAATGATATGTAAATAATTTTGTGTTTCTTAAGTAACATTTTATTTATAATATATTTCTGTATTCTACATACTTATTTTCTCACTTGGCTAGATACACACAATCTAATATTAATAAATTTTTAGACAGAAACTATGATTTCTGGCTTGAAGCTTTACTTTTTATTCTAGAAGCTCATTTATTGTTCGTAACACATTAAAAGATGCTTACTTTAACACCTAACCTTTTCTTTTACATATCAGATAATATACCTGTTAAGGTAATCATGACATTGGTGGTAGTTTTATACAAGCTAAAATTGAACAGAAGATCAGATCACCTAATTTGCACGTGAAAACAAACATTTCTGAAACTAATTTGATTTACAATAAAAATAGGGATGTTAATTCTGTACATAAAAACACCAATTAAATGCTTGGGTCACTATGACCTTGAATAATTGGATGATTTGGGAAAATGAAAGAAAGAAAGAAAAGATTTGGTTGGAAAAGTTTCTCTGCCAATGAAATGACATCATCTCTGGAAACATTTTGATATTGTGAAAGAAGGATCAGGAAAGTACTACCACCTAGTAGCTGGGGACTGCCTGGAACAGCCTAACTACATAAACAGTTTTCTGCACTTTCCAAAGCTGCCAGCATAAATGTCTGCAGATTTTAATGAAGAAAACAGATGTAAATGGAAGGTGGGGGCTGGTGATGGATAACTTCTGCCTGTGTGGTGAGCGATCCAAAAGAGAAAGGTTTCCAGTCAAAAGTAACGTTTTAAAAATATCTTAATTATCTATGAAAATTAAATTGAGGTAAGGAGTAGAATGTGGAAAGGTTACAAAATAAAGTTTTAATCCTGAAAACTAAAAGTAATACCTTTTATGCTCTAACCTTTGAAAAGATATTGATCATTTTCATATTCACATAAGGGTTCTAATAGACTGATCAATAATTCATGAAATAAATATTTAATTTTTATGAGATTTCTGAGATCAGGAAAATGCCAGTCTTTACACAGAGATGGGGCTTTTAGATATGGCCAACTATGGGGGATTTTTTTTCTCCCTTTAAAGAAAAACTCTTTTCCAGGACATTTTAAAAAAGTTATATTTTCCTCTAGCCTTAAATTTCTTAAAATTTCTTTTAGAAATAATATTTAGGACAGGATCCATTTTCACATGAATCTGTTTTCTTCCTTCAAAACCATATTATTGTATGGAATATGAATGTTTAATGTTTGCATTTGTAATTTGACAACAGTAATTTTTTTTTTTGCGCTAGAGGCACCTTAAAATGACCACATTGACTCTTGAAATGTCATTAATGAATTTCATAAGTACATGTTTCCTGCCTTGTAATTTGTTTCCTGAATTATCATGTAGTTCAAAAGAGATGTGAATGAATTACTTTCGATGTCTTATGATTGTAATCTACAAATTGAATATAACTATATCTACAATATCTGCATAGTACAAAGATTTTCCCATTGCAATTAATACTGTATCATTTCAACAACATTTGTTTTAGTACAATAGAGATATTTAGATGGCATCCCATATATTTGAGAGGAATCTGGTAAAATGGTACTAATTACCTCATCTATTCTGCACCATAAGATCTTTCAGGGACTTAGGAAGCTAGGAAAATCCAGTAGGCACTTCTGTACATTTTTGGCCATCATACTTAATGTGTTGACACATTTCCCTTTTGAGTTCATCTTACCTATAAGTAAATCCGCACAAGTTTCCTGAAAATGTTTACATTCTGGGGATACTCAAGATTTGTTTGAGGGCTCAGAGCATATTTTAGTGTATTTATGTCTCTCCTCCATCTACCTTCCCTCACTTTCTTCTTCAGCCAAAACACACAAAGGGACTTAGATTTTACAGGTGAAATGATCTCCAATGATGCCTAAGGGCAGAGGGAGAAAAGTTAAAAAAGAGATGCCCTGAGTGACCTAAAAGGGGTAGCAGAGGGCGGGGGTGGGGGGTGGGGGGAGAAAAGCAGTAGTGTACTTCAGTTTCCTGTTAATAATTGTGGGGTGGCAGTAATTAGGGCCTTGTTGTAGATCTGTTTTAAACTGCAGACTTTCTTTTCCTGAAGTCAGTGCCCCCCGAACCACTGCCCAGAAGCCTAGTTTATGGTAGGTAGCATGGTTTCCTGGAAGAGGTTAGTGCTTTTTGGTGATAAAGTATATATAAAACTTGTTTTGAGTGGCGATCGTCTGGCACTGCCCCATTCACCATAGGTGTCTGCCCTGGGCCTTTAAACATATATTATCTTTTTTTTTTTTTAATATTTTATTTATTTTTGAGACCGAGAGAGACAGAGCATGAACGGGGGAGGGGCAGAGAGAGAGGGAGACACAGAATCGGAAGCAGGCTCCAGGCTCCAAGCCATCAGCCCAGAGCCCGACGCGGGGCTCGAACTCACGAACGTGAGATCGTGACCTGAGCTGAAGTCGGACGCTTAACTGACTGAGCCACCCAGGCGCCCCTAAACATATATGTCTTATTACTAAATTACTATTCATGTGACTGTTCTCATTAGTGTTGTTTTTGGTAAGTCTCATTAGCTCAATTAAATCTCTGTGTTTCATTATTTACATATTTCTTTAATTGTGTCTCATCTGGTATTGTTTCTTACATAATGAAATACAATGACCTTTATGATTTATAATGCAGTTTTTGGCATTTCTAGACAAAGTTTGCCCTGGTTTTATGACTCATTGTCTGGAACGAATTTAGTTTAGTATAAACCTCTAGGTCTTACATATTAGTAGAACTATTAAAGAATATACCTAATGCAGAAGACCTGTTTTGAAGTTAGATGTTTATAGAATGAAAGCACATTGATGGGAGAGGCTTACTTTCTTTAATACAGTTTTCCTTCATTTACTAGATTCTCCTGAATTATTTTGGAAACTATGTACCTAATGCATGGACACAGGATAATGGCTGCACTCTTTGTGACTTGGATACAATTGACTTGTCTACAGTAGATGTGAGTGGAAATGTGTGAAATGTCAGGAAGTGCAGTGATTTGTTGAAAGAACATTAGCTTATAGTTTTGATATATGGTAGATAATGCATTTACAAGGCTAAAACAGGATGACACAGAAAATTGCTAGAGTTTTGTATTTCTGAACTGTTTTTGAGAGTAAAACTGGCTAGTAATTGATCCCAGTAAAAGGAGCTTGGTTGTTAATATTTAATATTAATCTTATTATGATTGGCTGCCCTTGTTTTTAGTCTGCCAACTTAGTCAAAGCATCGAGGAAAAAAATGCTTCAGCATTTGTATTGACTAATATTATCTGTGCTTGATTTTTAAATTTGATGAGTTAAAAAATAATATATGATTATATAACTAAGAATTGTTTTAAGTATTTTGCATAAAATACTCCAACTAAACTTCACAAAATCTCTTAAGTAGGTAGAGCTGTTGACACAGTTTTACAAATGAAAAACTGAGGGACACACAGATTAAGTAACTTGCTTAAGGGCACACAATTTTTTTAGGCGTTGAAGGTGGGATTTGAATTTAGGCAGCCTGGCCCTAGACCCTGTATTCTTGACCACTGCAATTTCGCCTAGATGTCATATACACATTATGTGCCAGACACAGTGCTACTTATAGGCATATTTCATAGAGAATTATAACTAGTTTGAGGGTAAAGGAGCAATTAGAAATAATATTTATCTGTAGAACATTTGCATGCATTCTTCTTCTGTCATCCACCAGAGCAGTTTCAATTTATTCTATAGTAATGTATTTCTTCCAAAAAATTGCTCTTGTAACTTAGAAAACTGTTATTACATATATGAGCAGTTGAATTCTAGGGATGATTTTGTCATTAAGGCTGATTCTTTCCTTCATTCATCATAGGTTTATGGAGTCTCTGCAGCATGCCAGATAACTAGAACCAATATAAGCAAAAATAAAATTCCCAGTAATGTAGTTCTGGCAACTCCTGGATCCATGCAAATATAAAATACTCTCACTGTATAGAACCAAAGCTCCTGAATTTAAATACTTTCTATGCTTATCACTGTCTGAAAGGAGGACAAAGAGTAACTTGTGCATATATAGGAGCTTCTGAATAGAGCCTTACTTCCCTTGAAAATAAGACTTTTTGGCCGGTCTCTCAAATAACAAACTGAATGTTTCCTATCCGGAAAGAATGCCAGAATATTTTTGAATGAAGCTGCATCATGATGTTTAAAAATTCAACCTGATCTTTTCTGCAGAAAGTAGTGTTGTCCTTTGGAGGGAGGGTTAATGCTTTTTATCTGTTTGTCTCCTTTTACATAAACTTTCTGGTACAAAGATAGAAAAATATTTACTTTAAAATTTTTTATCTTATCACTATTAGTTTTTGCATATAGGAGTAAATCACTTGTTTCTTAAACTCTTTTGTCTGACAGACTGATAAAATATGTTAGAAAGGAAAGCTATTATATTTTGCTAGACAGATTTTTTATATGTTTTACATATTAGTTACTATGCAATAAGGATATAAAAATTAAAATTATATGGGTAGTTCTCAGGCCTACCATATTCTTGGATGTGGGCCATAGGTAAGGTTCTTTATATATAAAGAAAGGGAGGGTTAAATGAAACTTTATACATATATAAATGATATTTATATTTATAAATTGTATATACATATGCAGTGCTAAGCCTTCAGTGTTAACTGTTGTATTATCATTAGTATATAAAGCCAACTTAGATGGATAATGAAATTGTAGCATGTTGAAACCCAGGTCTTTACCTGTTAATTATGTGTTCTGAGTTGTTCAACTTCTCTAAATCCCATTTTCCTCATGTGTTATTTGGAATAATAAATAACTTCTAAGGTTATTATGAAATGTAAATGAAATGTATTATATCATTTGATAAGGGACAGTTGTGATCTACTTTTCACTTATTTCCTCTATTAAATTGAGAACTCCCAGAGGGTAGATATTTTGTCTTTAGTTGTTTGGATTTTTTTATTCAATAATAAATATTTGGGTGAGTGAATGAATTTATAAAGAAGTAGAACAGTGTACAAGGTATACTTCAGTGCAAACAAATATTAACTTATAATCCAGATAACAGAAATATATGAGGCATCATGTGTGAAAAGATGGGAAATGAGGTACCTCATTCAGCACTTAACATGTGATATTTCTAAAAAACTTTAATCCTTAAATTCAGGTTTTAAGACATGTTTATTTTTAATTTTCTTAATTTTTTCAAATGTTTATTTATATTTTGAGAGAGAGAGAGAGAGACAGAGCACAAGCAGGGGAGGGGCAGAGAGAGAGGGAGACAGAATCCAAAGCAAGCTCCAGGCTCCAAGCATTCAGCAGAGAGCCTGATGTGGGGATTGAACTCACAAGCTGTGAGATCATGACCTGAGCAGAAGTCGGACGCCCAACTGACTAAGCCATCCAGCTGTCTCAAGACATGTTTAAAAAAGGCATTATAAAGAAATCTTTCATATAGTTTTGGTAATAACACTATTACATGGTCATTTAGTTATGTTTCTGTCTTCCCCAACATTTGTAAATTTTTCAAGACAGGAACTTTCACTCTTTGTCCTAAATGTTGCTTATCACAAGGACTGACAAATATAAAGAGTATTTCAAAATTTTCATGCAATGAATGAAAGATAAACTATCCTATAATACATACCCAAACAGGTTTTTGAAAATCTATAAAAGTAGAACAAGGTAAACTATAGTTTTCTCGTGTATAATAATGAAGCAAAATAAAGTACTGTCCATAAAATGAGATTAAAGGAAATATTCAAGGATAGAAATAAAGGCTCAAGAACTCCATGGTTGCTTTATTTGAGCTACAAATTAAATGCGGGACTTCCAAGCCATGGAAACCAAAAGAGAAACACAATTAGCGTTATGGCTTCTTAGATGAAGATGTCAAAATAGATTCAGAACTGAAGGACATTTCTTTAAAGACTATCATAAAGGAAGCACTGAATAATAGAGTAAGCAATATCCTTTATTACATCCATGTAGTAAATAGGATAGTGAGTTTCCTCTTCAAACCTAAGTCATAATGCCAATACGTGATTGAGTAAAATCACTTTGATGGAGGCCATAAGATTGTATTTTACATGTTAGCGAATTGCCATGAGTCAATTCAGATTTAGCAGATTATATTGAAATGATATTGCCGGTATATTTTATGTTGTATTGATTAAGAATTAAGATTAATATTGATTAAGATTAAGAATTAAGAATAAATAAAATTAAGAATAAATCCAAAATAATAATAATTTGTTTTCATGTTTGCCGTAAAACAAAGGTCCATCCAAATGTAACAATAGGTGTTTTTATTGAACAACCAACCCCTTTCCTACCTCGATTTCTGGACATATTGTTGACACTGGATTACCCAAAAGAAGCACTTAAACTCTTTATTCATAATAAAGTAAGTATTTGACCAATGAATATTTTATGTGAAAATTATTTTTTATCTTCTTTGGAAATACGTGTTATTATTTACTTATATAAATTTAGTGGGGAATTTTTGGAGTAATTACTGTCCTGCTTATGTCGAACCTAAAGATTTTAGAATCTGGAAACTATCATAATATTGGAATGAGCCACGTGAAACTCAGTTTTGTAGATAAAAAATGGTTGAATATCAGCTCATTTCATATGGCTCAACTTAATATATATGTGAAGAAATGTCAAAGGTCCTTGTATTCCTTGCCTTTGGGTTTTATGGAATTTTCTTTTATGGAACTGGTCATTAAATTGTTTGCAGCTTAAGCTAATACCATAGCATCAGAACTTGAAATCGCTTCCAGATATAGTATTGTTTTGATTAATCACACAATGGCATGCTCTCCCCCAAAGGATTTTGATACTGTCATTTCCTCCAAAAATATACAGAACCTCCCCAACCCTCCCACATGTAATCTAAACTTAAAGACCCTTTTCTTAGAATTTTCCCATATATTTGTCTCTTTCCTGTTAAAACAATTGACACTTAACATATTCTAGAAAAATGCAATAGGTGTGAAGTATACTGTTTTCTCCCTTTTGTCCTAATGCTTTTGGTTTAATATTGTTCTTTCTTCCTAACGTTCATGTCAGTTTATCATTTGCCTTTTCCAGGGAATATTTTAAATTCATAGAAAAAGTTTCATAGCTAAAAAAAGTTTAGAAGGGTGAATCGTTGAGCATTTGCTCTGTAAAATGCATTGTAATGTATTTATGTACATTAAAGTGTTTTGTTTTTATGTATTGTGTCTTTTATTTAGGTCTTCTTCCTTTTGTAGGACCTTCTTAATGGCAGAGGATTTTGCCTCCCCCCCCCCCCTTTTTTATATATAAAATGAACTCTGTGTAGCTTTTATGCTTTATAAGTAGTTTTAACAAGCTGTGGAAAGCTTTCAAAAATACTTAGTGAGACTTGATACATAAAAAGCTCTGAAATGCTCTAATGTTGGATTATCTATGTTAGATAATCTTATCTAAATTTTAGCATAGTTGAATCACACTAATTTGATGACTTATATGTTGATAATTTTCCCATTATATTTTCTTATTGATAAAATTTTGTTAAACTTTACCTTCTTTTTGTAAAAACACAGTTTCATATGTGACCACTAATTTTTCTCTGTGGCTTTAAAGAGTATTAAAATATTTATTTTATAAAATATGATTGTATTTATAACTTAGATTAATATCTATTACGTTTAGTAGGCATTTTTATGGATATTTTAAAGCACATGTCTAAGATTCTCAGGCCACAAACCATTTTCCTTCAAGTTAGAGCATTTTATATAGCAGCCAGGATTTAAATATTGATTCGAGGACCTGTCTAGGAGTGGACGTCAGAAGAATTTTGAAGTATCTTCTATTGAAAAAAATATTGCTATGTATCTACTTTAGATTTTTCATGTGATATTGAAATTGAATTTGTTTAATATAGGTTATCATTTCATCTGTAATTGAGGAAATAATGTGAATTGTGGAATTGACAACTTTGAATGGGATGCCATCCCTATGTATGAACACTTCAGTCATCCTATTGTCATTTTGGCACTAATTTTTGACTTTTAAAATATGTTACAGGAAGTTTATCATGAAAAGGACATCAAGGTATTTTTTGATAAAGCTAAACATGAAATCAGTACTATAAAAATAGTAGGACCAGAAGAAGACCTAAGTCAAGCCGAAGCCAGAAACATGGGAATGTATGTTTTTTTGTTTTCTGTTTTCCTAATAAATCCCTATGCCTACTCCTTTTATAGGCTGGTCAATAATCACCTGTTTCTCTATCTCTACTACCAAACTTGATAGCAAGGACCAGACTATGACTTTCTTGTTCTTTGCTATATTTCCAGTGGCTAGCATAATGCTTGGTATATAACAGATGGTTATAATGTATGCTTGTCAAATGAATGGATAAATGATGAATAATGAATGAATGGAAATAAATGAGAAATAGTCTCTGCCCTCAAGGAGCCCACAGTTTAGTGGACATTAACGATACAGGTGCAATTATCTTTAACAAAAGTGAATGGAAGAAGTAGTAATTGAGGATGCAAAGTACTAAGAAAAGGAAAAGGAGAAATTACTTTCAACAGGCAAAATTGGTGAAGATACTTTAAAGAAGATGGCATTGCAGTGAGCCCTTAATAAAATATTAACTATCATATTAGATGATGATGATAGTATTCAGATGATAGTAACTACTATACATGAGTAATTAATTCGTATGATAGTAACTACTATATATGAGTGCTTATACTGTGTGAGGCATTGTGGTAGATACCTTGCATGTAGTATCTTATTTATTCCTTTCAATAACCTATGAATTGGTTCTTTTTATTTTCAGTCTCTAGACAAGGAAACAGAGAGGTTAAATATGTTAAGCAAGTCTGCCCAGCCAGCTAGTGGAGGAGCTAGAAGTCTTCATGGGCAGGAACTGTGTCCCATTTTTCTTTAAGTCTCAGTGCCTAGCACAGGGCCTGGCACAAAGTAGTAATTCATCAGCACTAATCAAATTAAACTACCAAGAGCTAATGTACAGCATGATGATTATAGCTCATAATTCTGTATCACATAGTTGAATGCTGCTGAGAAAGTAGATCTAAAATGACCTCACAACAAAAGAGAAATGGTTACTGTGTGACGGGATGTAGGTCATAGCTAAGGCTATGGTCGAAATCATTTTGCAATATATAAAAGTATCAAATCAACACATTGTCTGCCTTATGCTTATACAAGGATAAGTGTCCATTATATCTCAATAAACCTAGAAAAAAATGAAACAGAACAGAAAGTTTTCAAATGAAACAATGGGAAGACAGAATTTCAAAAAGCTGAAAAGCAATCCTTGACTGTGATAGGGTCAGAAACAGGCCATGTCCTTTTTTATTTATTTTTAAATTTTTAAATTTTTAAAAATTTTTGTATTTTAATTATTTAATTTAATTTAATTTTATTTTATTTTATTAAATTTATTGTCAAATTAGTTTCCATACAATACCCAGTGCTCATCCCAAAAGATGCTCCCTTCAATGCCCATCACCTACTCTCCCCACCCTCCCACCCCCCATCAACCCTCAGTTTGTTCTCAGTTTTAAGAGTCTCTTATGCTTTGGCTCTCTCTCCCACTCTAACCTCTTTTTTTTTTCTTTCTTTTCCTTCCCCTCCCCCATGGGTTTCTGTTAAGTTTCTCAGGAGCCACATGAGAGTGAAAACATATGGTATCTGTCTTTCTCTGTATGGTTTATTTCACTTAGCATCACACTCTCCAGTTCCATCCACATTGCTACAAAGAGCCATATTTCATTCTTTCTCATTGCCACGTAGCACTCCATTGTGTATATAAACCACAATTTCTTTATCCATTCATCAGTTGATGGACATTTAGGCTCTTTCCATAATTTGGCTATTATTGAGAGTGCTGCTGTAAACATTGGGGTACAAGTGCCCCTATGCATCAGTACTCCTGTATCCCTTGGGTAAATCCCTAGCAGTGCTACTGCTGGGTCATAGGGTAGGTCTATTTTTATTTTTTTTTGAGGAACCTCCACACTGTTTTCCAGAGTGGCTGCACCAATTTGCATTCCCACCAACAGTGCAAGAGGGTTCCCGTTTCTCCACATCCTCTCCAGCATCTGTAGTCTCCTGATTTGTTCATTTTGGCCACTCTGACTGGCATGAGGTGATATCTGAGTGTGGTTTTGATTTGTATTTCCCTGATGAGGAGTGACGTTGAGCATCTTTTCATGTGCCTGTTGGCCGTCTGGATGTCTTCTTTAGAGAAGTGTCTATTCATGTTTTCTGCCCATTTCTTCACTGGATTATTTGTTTTTTGAGTGTGGAGTTTGGTGAGCTCTTTATAGATTTTGGATACTAGCTCTTTGTCTGATATGTCATTTGCAAATATCCTTTCCCATTCCATTGGTTGCCTTTTAGTTTTGTTGATTGTTTCCTTTGCTGTGCAGAAGTTTTTATCTTCATGAGGTCCCAGTAGTTCATTTTTGCTTTTAATTCCCTTGCCTTTGGGGATGTGTCAAGTAAGAAATGTATGTTTTAATCAATTTAAGTTAAACAATTTCTACTAAAGAAGCTTAAAGAAAAACAACTTTTCTTCAAAATTAGTATCCTAAACTTGGGTGTCTCTACTGTCTTGTGTGCATGTCTGTTTGTGTATGTTCATGAGCACACCTCGAATGTTAGACTCTATCTGTGTTTGTGTGTATTTATGTGTAAAAGCCAATGGATATTATATATAGAGAGAGAGATGGAAAGATATATTATGGGTAAGGGTCAACATATTTAATCAGACTATTATCTGGACTTTAGATCAAGATTTTTAAAATTACTCAGACAGGTCTTCCTGGCTGGATCAGTCAGAAGAGTATGTGACCCCTGACCTCTGGGTTGTGAGTTACAGCCCCACATTGGGGGTAGAGATTAATTAAAATAAGAAATAAAAAAGTGATTCAGACAAATGAATAGTATGACTGATATAACAGTGATTTAGATGTTGACTATCTGAAGGTTTGCGTGGTAAAAATGTGTGTTTCAGACTGAAAAAGGTATTCCTCCTTTCTAGTCACCGAATGATCTAGATAATACTATAACCCTCAGAAGAAATTTTTTAGGTCCTTTGTTTAGCCCCTTTAATACTGCAGATTGCAATTTTACTAGTAAAATTCTGATAATAATAAAAACAATGATTTCTCCGTGAATGTTGATTAGATATGCCAGCAGTGGGTTAAGTCCTGCTGAGAAAAAGGTGAATGAGTCATGGTGACCTCTCATCTTGTGCTGTGGAAGCTCAGAGCTCAGAGTGCTGGATAGTGCCTGATGTGGGAGTAAAGGGATAGGCAGGAAAGCAAGCCTCAGAAAGACCAAACTGATGGTTTCATAGTTTGTTCACTGGAGAATACCTTGGATCCAAATTCAGAACTTATTTTTATTTATTTATTTTTTTAAATATACTCTGTTGTGTCTGGCTTCTTTGGCCCAGCACAGTGTTCTCTCATTCACTCATGTCATTGTAGTTATTAGCAGTTCATTCCTTTTCATTGCTAATATTCTATCATATGAATATACCACAAGTGCATTTTCCACTTGCTTGTTGCTAGACATTAGGTCATGTCCAGTTTAGAGCCATTTGAATAAGATTGTTAATGAAGATTCCTTATAAGAGGTGTATATGTGTATGTGGACCTATTTGGCTTTAGTATGTTTTGGGAAAATATGAAGGAGTAGACTAACTAGGACATAGGGTTAGAGTAGATGGATGTATGTTTAATTTTATAAGAATCGACTGAATAGTCCTCCAAGATAGTTGTACCATCGTATGCACCTGGCAGCAATGTAACAGACCTCTGTCTGCTCCACATTTGTCAACAGTTGATATTGCCCATCTTTTTTTATTTTAGCCACTTTATTGTGTATCTTATTGCAATTGTAATTTAATTCCCTGAAGACTAATTCATATGTCTTCATTTGTGGAGTATCTACTTACATCTGTATGTGCATTTTCATTTACATTGGGTTGTCTTTTTTGTTATTAATTTGTAGGAGTTCATTATATAATCTGTCTAGAAGAGGGTTGTATGGGTGTGTGTCTATGTGTACGATGTTTTGTGAATATGCGTTTCATTCTGTGGCTTGGTCTTTTAATTTCTTAGTGCTGTCTTTTGATGAGAAGAAATGTGAATTTCAATAAAATTCCATTTCTCTCTTTTTTTCTTTTATGCTTTGTGCTTATTGAATTTATTTTCTATTTAAGAAGTCTTTCTTATTCCAATGTCATGAAACTATTCTTTGGAATTTTTCTTTTATAAGCTTTATTGTTTTAGCATTTATGTTTAAGATGTTTCAATCTACAGTTCATTCTGAATATATTTTTGTGTTTGGAGTGAAGTAGAGGTCAAATTTTATTCTTTACAAATGAAATTCCAGTTGTTTCATCACCCTTTTTTTATTTTAAGGTTTTTCTTTTCCTATTTAGTTGACTTGGCTTTGTCAAAAATCAATTAGCTGAATATTTATGAGTGACTGTGAACTCTTTTCTGTTTCATTGATCTTAGACCAATGCCACACTTTATTACCAGGGATTTATATTAATCTTGAAATCAAGTAGTAAACTTTCTTCAATTTTTTTTCTAAAATAATTTTGGCTGTTTTGTTTTTATTTTATTTATTTCATTTATTTAATTGAGATATAATTCACTTATAACATACTAGCTTTAGATGTACTACATAATGATTCATTATTTGTATACACTGTGAAATGATGACCACCATAAGTCTGTAGTTACCATCCGTCACCATACATAGTTACAAAATTTAAAGAAAATTTTCTCTAATTTTTTGCACAATTTTAGCAAAGTTTCATGTCTGCTGTCCTATATGACAGTTGCTTAGAAACAAATGTGGTATAAGGATACATACTGACAGTAGCAGAAAGTGAGGACTAGGATTAACAGTGAAGGAGAGGAGCTTGAAAGCAGAGAGCCCCAAATATAAAAACCATAATACTTGAAAGCATTTCACGTGTATAACAAGTAGCTCCTTCTTTGTTGTTCCTGATAATAATGCTACAGACACTACCAAGAAGAACATATATCATAGTCCATGACCCCTGATAATAAGCAGAGGAGTAGATATCTTAGAATTCCATGCAAATCAAGATTAAAAATTATTGATACCTAAAGAGTTACACATTTGTATCTCCAAATATACTTAAAATTAAGTTGTTGGATAAGCAAGATTTTGCACTGTGTGTGTGTGTGCGCGCGCGCACGTGTGCAAAAAAGCATTTTGATTTGTGGAAAAAGTTTTTGATAAATACATGGAGATAAATTGTGTTTCCTTTTCAGAGAGGACTAAATACTAAATTCTAAATTGTCATTCTGACTGGATATTTTATGTCTTAAATCTTTTAGTGGCTTGAAAATGTATTTCACTTAACCTAAAATTTTTGGTGTTGATCTACATATGGATATGTATGTTGACAAACTATTTTGCAATTTAAGACAATATTTATCATTTGGATATTGTCTAACTATTTTAATTAGAAAAAAATATGTGAGAGAAACCTTATTTTATATATAAGCTTTATGTTGACATTTTCTAACCAGCAAATATATATTTTATCTAATTATTATTTCCTTTTCAATGTTAGGGATTTTTGCCGTCAGGATGAAAGCTGTGATTATTATTTCAGTATCGATGCAGACGTTGTTTTGACAAATCCAAGGACCTTAAAAATTTTGATTGAACAAAACAGGTACTACATAAAATTCATGTCGATTTATTTAAAATGACAATCATTTTCTGTGTCTATGTGGGCACACTATACTTATCTGTGTTTAGTGAATTGAGGGGAATCACATGAAGTTATTTTCTATACCTTATAACTTTCAATTCTGATTAGTTTTCTTTTAAAGGAGTCAAAAAGAAAACAACTTGATGAAAATTAGAAGTATTTAATATTAGTTACAATCACAAATGCAATGTTTATCAATTATAGTTGGACTATTTTTCTGTTTAAAGCTAGATGGAATTATGATCTATTTGGAAAATTTGGAATTTTTTTTCTCTGTAGGTATTTTTAAATTAGAATTCATAAAACCTATGATCTTTTGAAAAGTTATTGCAGAGATCTAAGTTCTTAGAATTTGAAAAAAAATTTCAGAGATCTGTGATTTTATTTAGTATTGAACTAATAATTATTACTCAGCAGTACCTATTTTTATTTAACTGAAGTGTGAAAAAGACACCATCTATACCAGCTTATAATGATATTAATCATTATTTATTATGTTACTCCTATTCCTATTAATACTTATTAATCCTCTTATCAATAGCATAGCATACCTTTAATATGTGCTCATTAAATGACCTGTATTGTTTTTAAGTGTGTTTATATATATTAACACAGTATGTGCTTATTAAATGACCAGTATTGTTTTTAAGTATGTTTATATATATGAACACAATTAGCAAATAGAATGGCTAACAGTGAAATGTTAGAATTACTGTTTTTATTTTGCTTAGTAAAATATATAAGAAATCTGTTATGCTATTCTAACCTACTCTATATGTAATATAATTTGCCAATTTGAGAATTTAGTTATTACTTCAAAATCCAAGATCTCTTAGTATTAATCTCTACATACAGCCCCACTGTATATCTAGCAATAGATGCTTATCTATCTAAGATAACTATCTATAAGTTACAAGTAATTTTCAAAACGTATGAATAAGGATTTGGAAATAAGGCAAGGAAAAGCATTTAGGTTATCCTAGAGATAAGGGAAGGGCTATAGTTGTAATTTGTAACTCTTAAAACCTAGTGGAATTCAGTAATATTATCTTGAATTTGTAGTGTTAGTTGCCTCTTAACTTTGATTTAAATTCAATATTATGGAATGCACATTTTAAAAATAATCTTTGTATGTTTTTACTCTATATGACACTTTTGTAGGTACTTACTATTCTTTTAGTGAACTATTTAATGACTTTATACTATGGATTAAGCATATATCCCCTTTAATATTAACCTAATGTTTTAAACCTTGTAACAAATAAAATTACCTCATAAGTAACTCAGCTGCCATCTGGGGCCATTGTTCTTGAAGTGCCAGTAAAACTCAGGATATTTCTCCAATTCCATAAATTTCTGTTACTGATCAAAGGTTTTGGTTCGTATGACATTTGTGGTTCTTGCTCCTGTATCCAAACATGTAATTTTCAGAAAAAAATTTACATCTACCAAAAATGTTGTGAGATTTAGTAGACTGAAGGTTAGAGGGACGGGGATGGGTCACATCTTAGAGCATGTGGCTTTCTAGCATCTCATCAGCTCTTTTCCCTTTCCTCTTCCTATCTCTGCCATTTACTGCCTTGCTCCAAATTTTACTCCTTCAGTAATATCGTGTAATTCAGCATCCCCTAGCTGCTATCCTGATACAGGAGTCCCCATTATCCATAGAGGATATGTTCCAAGACCCCAGTGGATTCCTAAAACCGCAGATAGTACCAATCGCTATGCATACTATGTTTTTTCCTATATATACATACCTACGTAAAAATTTAATTTCTAAATCAGTCACAGTAAGAGTTTAATGACCATAATAAAATAGAACAATTATAACAAAATGCTATAATAAAAATAAAATATGTGAATGAGGCCTCTCTCTCTCAAAATATCTTCCTGTTCTGTACTCACCCTTCTTGTGATGATGTGAGATGATAAAATGCCAGCTCATGAGATGAAGTGAGGTGAATGACGCAGGCAGTGTGATGTAGCATTAGGCTTCTATTGATCTGATGATTCACCGTAAGGAGTATCATCTGCTTCTGGACCATGGTTGACCCCGGGATAATTGAAACCATGGAAAGTGAAACCATGGGTAAGGGGGCCTACTGTATTTCAATACTCAAAAATATTGAGGCACACTGCAGACAGAGTTTGATTTCCATTTCTTTGCCCAGCCTTCTTTGGGAGGCAGCTGGGATTATAAATTACAAGATTTTTTAAATATATATTTGATCTTGTCAGTTATTACCTTTGAATGATTTCTTTTTTTTACCATTGAATTATTTCTTAAATCAACATAACATATGTTCTTAAATCAACACAATATATCTAATATTGTAGATATTCTAAACAAAACAGAATATAAGTGTTTTTGGTTAACATTTCATTTTAAAAGGAACCAGGAAAAATAAACCAAAATAACCATTTTGTATGATATGTCTTTATAGACTGTGTTTCACTTTTCTGGGAGTAAGAGAAAGGGCACACCTGGTCTTCTCAAGACTGGAGTGTTATGAAATAGTTTTTTTGTTGAGAATACCTGGTTCATAAACTTCTTCATGGAGGCGTTGTGTGAGGTTTTCTTTTTTTTCTTTTTTCCTTTTTGTAAATTTAAATGTTAGTTAACGTAAAGTGCAATATTGGTTTCAGGAGTAGAATTTAGTGATTCATCACTTATGTACAACACCAACTGCTCATCCCAACAAGTGCCCTCCTTAGTACCCATCACCCATCTAGCCCATTTCCCACCCACCTCCCTCCATCAACCCATTGGTGTTTCTCCATCATTAAGAGTCTCTTGTGGTTTGCTTTTGTCTTCTCTTACCCCTACCCTTCCCATACGTTCATCTGTTTTGTTTCTTAAATTCTACATATGAGTGAAATCCTGTATTATTTATCTTTCTCTGACTTATTTCACTTAGCACAATACACTCTAGCTCCATCCCCATCGTTGCAAATGCCAAGATTTCATTTTTTGATGGCTGAGTAATCTTCCATTCTTTTTTTAAATTTTAAATATATTTTTAAGTTTATTTATTTTGACAGAGAGAGAAAGCACAAGCAGGGGAGGGGCAGAGAGAGAGGGAGAGAATTTCAAGCAGGTTCCTTGCTGTCAACTCAGAGCCTGATGCAGGGCTCGATCTCATGAAGTATAAGATCATGACCTGAGCTGAAATCAAGAGTCAGATGCTTAACCAACTGAGACACACAGGTACCCCAGTAATATTCCATTCTCACACCATACACAAGAATAAATGCAAAATGGCTTATTAAAGACCTCAACGTGAGACAGGAAACAATCAAATCCTAGAGGAGAACACAGCCACCAACTTCTTTGACCTTGGCCCCAGCAACTTCTTACTAGACACGTTGCCAAAGACAAGGGAAACAAAAGCAAATATGACCTATTGGGACGTTATCAACATAAAAAGCTTCTGCACAGTGAAGGAAACAATCCACAAAACTAGAAGGTAGCCTATGGAATGGGAAAAGATATTTGCAAACGACATATCTGATAAAGCGTTAGTGTCCAAAATCTGTAAAGAACTTACCAAACTAACTCCTGAATAACAAACAACTCAGTTAAGAAATGGGCATAACACATGAATAGACACTTTTCCAAAGAAGACATCTAGATGGCTAACAGACATAGGAAAGGATGCTCAGTATCACTCATTTTCAGGGAACTACAAATAAACCACAATGATATATGACCTCTCACCTGTCAGAATGGCTAAAATCAATAACACAAGAAACAATAGGTGTTGACAAGGATGGGGACGAAGGGAAACCCTCTTACACTGTTGGTGGGAATGCAACCTGGTGCAGCCACTCTCAAGAACAGTATGGAGGTTTCTAAATAAACTAAAAATAAAACTACTCTATGATCCAGCAATTGCACTCTTAGTTATTCACCCAAAGGACACAAAAGTACAGATTCGAAGGGTGCATGCAGCACAAAGTTTATAGCAGCATTATCAACAATGGCCAAACTATGGAGAGAGTCCAAATATCCATCAACTGTTGAATGGATAAAGACGTGTGAGATTTTCGTAAAAACTGACACCACCAGGGGTGCTTGGGTGGCTTCGTCAGTTAAGCTTCCACCTGACTCTTGGTTTTGGCTCAGGTCATGATCTCACATTTCTTGAGATACAGCCTCACATCAGGGTCTGCACTGATAGTGCAGAGCCTGCTTGGGATTTTCTCTCTACCTCTCTCTCTCTGTCCTTCCCCTTTGTGCATCCTCTCTCTGTCTCTCAAAATAAACTTAAAAAAAATGGCCACTACTATAGTTCATTTCATTTTAAAAGTAATTCTAGAGCAGCTTCGGATTTTGTTACCTCATTTGGAAAGTGTTAACACATTATAAATTAGATTTTCCTAAGAAAAATGTGACTTATTTTGAATTTGTAATATGTGCTTTTCTCAAAGGGACTACTTTCCTGGTAGGTAGTCAGATCGAGTGCTATGGCAATTACCACCTATTTTGTTTTTTTACAGTAGTTGAAGGACCAGAAGAATGTTCAGTGTTGCCAGGCTAGCACAACTCATTTTATAAGTTATAAAAAAAATTAAAAAAGAAACATACTTTAAAGTGATTCAGGACTTAACTTTAGGAAAACTGGCATATTTATAAAAATCTAACCTCATCTTTATTCATTTTTTCACTCAACAAATATTTATTGAATAATTGAATACGCCAGGGACTATTATGTCTTCTCAATGACGGTGAAAATATTTGATTTCATTTAGCATAATTTCTGAACTACTTAACATAATTAAATAATGGAAGTAGTTTGACTTATTTTAAAAGTCATTTTTAGACTTTCATTAGCATTTTCAATTTTTCTTTTTTGTTACTTGTTTTAAGAAAATTAGTGTGCTTAAGAAAAAGTGGAAAGATTCTCGTTTTTCTTTTATTTTTTCTTCATTTCTTATTTATTTTTATTTAATTTTTAGTTAGTTAACTTACAGTGCAATATTGGTTTCAGGAGTAGAATTCAGTGTTTTGGACTTACCATGTGTGTATTAAGTGAACTTTAGTGTTTTGGTGTCATGCTAAGCCCAAAACCCACAATTCAGCGGTAACTTAAGTATAAATAATTTCTTGGATTTGCTTTTCTCTCACGCTGTCTTTAGAAAGATCATTGCCCCTCTTGTAACTCGTCATGGAAAACTATGGTCCAACTTCTGGGGAGCTTTGAGTCCTGATGGATACTATGCTCGATCGGAAGATTATGTAGATATTGTTCAAGGGAATAGAGTGTAAGTTACTTGATCTACTCTTTTACTGTAAAAGTGCCATAATCTCAAAATATGGTCTTGTTAACATTACCTGAATTTTTATTCCTCTTTTCTTTGTGATTAATGGAAATTTGAAAACCTGGAATCCTGAAATACTAGTGTAAAACTAATATTAAAAGAATCTGTTTTTGAAATTCTAAATCTTCACAGGAACAAACTTACTGCTGTGGGAAATGTAGGAGACACTACATGGTTAATAGGGGCAGCCAGAGATAGCTGTCGGAGGAGTAGTAGTATTTAGTTCGAAGTTTAGAAAAGGAATTTTGTTTAGCTGATTTTTCTAGTGCCCAGGATGAAAATTTACAAGTAAACCAACAAAAACAATACCAAAGGCCATAACTTTCCAACATTTCCTACTGCAAGAGTTCTGTGTGAAATAGGTAGTATTCTACTTTAAAGATCACTTTCTTCACTAATATCTGGTTTCCATTTCTAGAGTTTGAAAAGAATATGCTTGCTACAAAGTGTGTGCATGATTGATACCTGTTTCAGAGACAACAGTTGGTATTTTTTAGACTAAAAAATATCACAAATGTAATAGTGTGGTTTTGCTAAGGTAAGATAGAGAGGCATGTTATCTTTTATTTTTTCTACAGATGATGGACCAGAGGCCATCTTAACTGAGTGTTAAGGGCTTTGCCTAATTTCTCAGATGCATCCACCCACTTAAAAGCGAAAACATTCTTTCATGAGTAAATATACGTGCCCCTAAATTTAGAGTAAAAAACCCCACACATTTATTGTTGAACAGTTGAGTATGAAAAAGATGTTTCGCTTGTGAAAATAGTAATAAATTTGAATAATACAAATATGATAAAAGCTTTTGTTAGCTGTGGTTAAGGAGCATGATAGCTGAGAAAACACTATTCAGATCATATACTATTGTTTCAAAGTACTTTTATTGTCTCTCTGCGGATTTGTATAGACCAAATGCCTGATACTGTCTGTGGGTATAGCAGAAATAAGGGCTCACAGAAGTGGAATAGAGAATTTATGTTTCATTTAAGTTGCTTTAGGCACTGGTGATATTTTGTGCAGCTTCCTGTCACTGTTGTTTAAAGTGTAAGAAAAAGAATATGGGAGAGGCTTTTGATCTAGTTAATACAAGAATGCACTTCATGGCCAAAAGCTACATGAAGGAATGACATCTTATGACATGTACACATGTAAGGGTGTGTGTGTGTGTGTGTGTGTGTGTGTGTGTGTGTGTGTGTTTCTTCAAAACTGAGACACTGCCTACTCTGCCAGTGATAAATTTCTGAAATCAGATGACACATTGTATATTTTTATGGCTGTTTCCTTTGAGGCTCATCTAGCAAGACTAAGTGAAATCATATTCCTTTTAATATCTAACTATATTTCCTTGGTCAAGATCTTTCCTTTTTGTTCTCTAAAAGCAACAGGCATATGCCTTCAGGCGAAACCTTACTTGCTGTTCTTAGGAAATGAGTCATGTTCAGAATGAGAAGACAAATGTGGGGAAGAATAAAGGACAAAATAGTGTCTCTCAACACTCATGTACTTCTAGCTATATTTTTTCTTATCTTCTCTTTCTACAGAAATTTGAGTTGGCTTAGTGAATTTCCAGAGAATATATTTTAGGAAAATTTTAGGTTGTATTCAGTGGTGTGCTGGTGAATGTGTAACAACTGGATCTTGGGGTTGAGGGATGCCCTGATTTGTAGTGTTTGGCAGTTTCTGTGATGTAAATGCTCCTGCCATGGCTGATTTCAAGCTTCCAACATGAAGTCACTGAGTCTAGACTTGGGAAGTGAAGCTAAGTGTTCTGGGAGCCAGTGTGAGCTGGTTGCAGTACACCATAGTGTGTGTGTGTGTGTGTGTGTGTGTGTGTGTGTGTGTGTGTGTGATTATTTTTGCTATCACTCTGCTTGATCCTAAGTGGAAATACTTTCTGTGTTATACTCTAACAATGACATGAAGGATTATAGTCAAAATGCTAAACAGTTAACAGTCTTAAAGTGAAGTTTATATAAGGAGTTAGTATTTATCAAACAAAAATGTAGTATATAACAAGTAATGTCATAGATGTGTGTGTGTATATTTTAAATATCATAAAATGTGTTTGCATTTGCATGTAATTTGATTCAATAATTTATATATACAAAATTTAAAAACATACAGGGCACTTATTTTAAAAACATAAAAATAAACCTTTAAATATATATATATTTTAATTTCTGGTATTTTGGAATGTCTTGTCTTTACTTTCAGAGGGATATGGAATGTCCCATACATGGCTAACGTGTACCTAGTTAAGGGAAAGACGCTCCGATCAGAGATGAATGAAAGGAACTATTTTGTTCGTGATAAATTGGATCCTGATATGGCTCTGTGCCGAAATGCTAGAGAAATGGTAGGGTATACAATGATGGCTTGCTTGAATGTTCTTATAAAGTGGCCTGCTTTACCAGTTGATGTGTCATTGTTTTGATGCTCCTTTTCTTTCTAATTTGCAAGTACTAGCCAATTTTTTTGGTTCTGTATTGAAAAAAACTGGGAGAAGTTATAGAGCATAATTTGTGACCATTTGTCTGTAGAAACAGTTTGAAAAATGTTAGCTTTGGTGCTTAGGCTAACTCATAAACAACAAAAAGATTTCAGTCACAAACATGGATTTGTTGCAAATCAGCTTTGCATTTCTAAGAAATCATGTTTACTTTCATTCAAAATTTTATAGTGGAAACCTGACCTAGTTAAATTAATTAGATAAGTCTGGGTGAAACAATCCTTTACACATTTAAGAAGAACACACTTTTGTTCTGAAATCAATGTCTCCATTATTTCTGTTGTTACAAACTGCACACCGCTCAAAAGGCGCTCCTCACCACTATACTAGGAGAAGGCATGAGTTACGGAGTGTATTTGATCTGTGTGAAAAGTAACGATACATTGTTTTTCTACAAATATACTTTCATTGTAGAATTTTAATGATCGTGGAAAATAGTTTGTTTTTCAAAATGTGTAAATGTTGTAAAGCCTGTTTGTATAGTTTTCTGTTTTAGAAATGATTGGGTTATTTTATTCAAATTTATATATACAAATGTGATTTTGGAAAAAATCAGAAAAGTTGGCAAGTATTTTTTTCTAGTTTAATAAGGCATGTATTGTTGGAGTGTATGTGTTTTTCCTACAAGCCTGTGTGCATTGTTATATCGAGTATCTTCAGTACTTGTGATTATAACTTGTGCTCATCTTTTGCTAATTTGACTCAACAGCGCGTCCTGGAATGGCCTGTCTTACACATTTTCCCCTTTGTCTTAATTTTGTGTCTAATGAAAACTCTACTAAGGAATGAGCTTGGATTTATGTTTGACCAAAAAAAAAAAAAATTGGGCTGGAGTTGTTTCTTTGTGTGCACCATAAGCTTTGCTTGTTATGCATGTTGTCTATGAAGGACATTTCAGAATGTCAGCTTTTGATCAAGGGCTGCTAATTTTATTTACCTAAGAATACCTGAGAGAGTATGGGTGTGCAGGTCAACTTACCCAATGCTTCTCTTCATTTTAGACTTTACAAAGGGAAAAAGACTCCCCTACTCCGGAAACATTCCAAATGCTCAGCCCCCCAAAGGTGTTATTTTTATTTATTTTTATTTATTTTTGTTTGTTTAATTAATACTAGATATGGTATATTGCCTAGCAGTAAAGTTTCTTTAACAGTCTTCTTTCCAATTAGCATGGTAAAATGTTGGTATTCATTGGTTCTTAATTAGTGTATGTGTACGTATATTTTGTGTGCTGGGGATGGGCATTGTGTGATATTAAATTCTTAGTTCTTCAGGCTGATGTACATTTTATGGTTGACAGATGAGAAAGTTAAACCCAAATCTCTTTCACTGGTTTTTCTAGTTTTGTTTTTTAAAGGGAGAGAAGAAATAGGAGTAAGTATAAAGTATATCTTGATTAAAATGAGATCTGGGTACCCTTCATCATTATTTTTTTTTTATTAATAACTAACTCTTTTACCATTAAAACAGGTACAAAAAGAAACAACCTTACCATGGTGGTTTTTGCCAAGTTTATTTCGTTTAAGGCAAGGATACGAGACTGATTTTCTTTAGCTGCCTTTAATGAACAAATAGTTTCTGTGTTCAGTTTTTAAACATCAGGACAATAAGAGAATGAAATAGTCTGATGTAAAAATACTGACATTTGAAATCTTGTTTAAAAATGTGACATCTTCTTTGAAAGGGAAAGAAGCCAAAAGAGGTACAATTCATTGCACTTGGTGTCTCAAAAATATTTCTGCTTTCAAACAGGAATTGTTTTTCCCCTGATGTCTACATCTAGGATCAATGAGAAAGGGACAAAAACAGTCATTCTTCCTCTTCTTTTTTTCAGTTGAGTGTCAGTGCTATCAATTAGTTTTGTGTGGTGCCTGAATTTATAATTAATAAAAGTTTTATCTCTTTTATTTTAAATCATGCATGTTTTTATATGAGAAATAAAATGCATGTTCAGGAATGAGATATAAAAGTTGAAATTAATATCTCCTATATATTTTTCCTATGGTTAAGTTTATTTTCTTGTACTTTCCTCTAAGATTGTTCATACTGTTATTCTTTGGCACATAGGGTGTGTTTATGTACATTTCTAATAGACATGAATTTGGAAGACTTTTATCAACTGCTAATTACAATACTTCACATTATAACAATGACCTCTGGCAGATTTTTGAAAATCCTGTGGTATGTACTTCATACTCAACTTCATTTATTTCTTATTTTCAGATGTAAATCAGTTGGGTTAATATCATGAAAATGTGATAAGAAGCTTTAAAAAGTTAAAGTTTAAAAAACAGTTTAAAAATGTAATCAATTGTAGCTTTCAAAAATAATATAATTTAGTATAATAATATTAATTATAATTAATACTCTGTTAATTATAATAATTTAATATAATAATAAATATTTTTAAACGCTACAATTGATTATATTTCTTGACCAAGAATTTTTAAAATATAGACGTATATTACGCATGGGGAAAGGAATGATCAGTTTCTCTTAATATTTCTATTTTATATATTCAAAAGCATCATCAGATTTTTAATTGTAATTTCAGAAAAACTGTTTACAAGTAGCGCAAGAAGAGAATTCAAGGAGTTAGTTTGAGAAAATACATTTTATTTTATCTTACTTATTTTTTATAACAATTTTTTGAATGTACACCAAAGACAGCCAGAGAAAATTGCAGAGTAAGTGGATTCAGCATGTATAGAAAGTCTTAAATTGAGGAAACTATTTCCTTCTAAACTCTAAAATTATTTCTTATCTTAAAGATTTGAATCCTCAAGGAATTCATTCCTTTTTTGCCTTGCTGGAGCCTATTCTCTTCAGTCAAATTGGAAGGCTTATTCCAGGGAAAATACTCTCTTTAGTATTCATCTCTGGAATGCTACTGTTTACAGCTTTCCCCTTGCCAATAGTAAAAGTTTTAAATTACAAAGACTCAATCCACCTGATCAGAATTGTCTTTTATTTCGTAGGAGTAGTTGACAGCCAGGAATAGTAAATTCAAAGTCTCTGAAGACTCTGTTGAATAGAAAAATAACATTTTTTGACATTTTTGTATTTTAAAAGTATTTTTGTTTCGTTTAAGCTACATATCTTCATCTTTCACAAGAGTGTAATTAAAAATAGGCTTTTTAAGTGGTGAGGGTGGAATTACATATTTTACTTTGGCGCTGAGCATCTTGGTTATTTTGAGGAATAGAATTATTATATTTGTTGGGTAATATTAGCTCCTGAAAAAATGTCCCAAATTATATCCTGAATTGTAGACATTTGTGTCAGGATTCATAACTTTGGAGAATATGAAATGAAAACATCAGAAGTAAGTAGGAACTGCTTTTCTTTCCATAGCTTTGTTTTGTTTTTGGTAGATTACCCTGATCAATACGCCTCATGAGGGATGTCCCATAGCAAAATATTCAACCATTGTCCTATTATCAGAACTTCTAAAAAATTAGTCAAGTAAGAGTTTGTTAAATGATATTTGAAAGGTGGCCTAAAATGAGACGTTAATGCCTTAATGTGAGATCTTAGGAATTTTTTTTTAATTTCAAAAAATCGATAATGATGCATAAAAAATAGTTAAAGATTCTGAAATGTTATAAATGATTTTTTTCTAATTTCCTCCATATTCTGAAATCAGAGAACTAATCAGTATTAAAGGGATTAATGAGATAATAGAGTAATTTGATTCTTACAATTATATACGAAGTATAAATGAAATTTATTTAAAGAATTTGAAGATAACTTTGGTTCTTTCATATGATCTACATATAAGCAGAGATGTGCAAAATCTAAGAATGGCATACACATTATCAGGGTTTCTCTGAAATATGGCTTAAAAGATGTATTTCAGACAAATATTTTTTGAAACATATTTTGATTGGAATTATTTTGAGTCTATACCTCAAGTCTTCCCTTCTGGTTCCCCATGTTTATACTTTGTAAAGAGAAAATTAAGAATTTTGTTAAACATGTCTAAATACAAGAGATTTTTTTTTGGTACGAAATGTCTCTACGTTTTCATTTATACTCTCTAAATATGTGATTTTTAAATTAAACACTTGACTCAGGAAGAGAATTCCTTAGCTGATATTGACACAACTTGAGATACCTTAGTATGTGGTTTATGTATCAGAGCTTAGTCAAAGAAGAATCAGATTCCTGAGTTAGCATGAAGACAAGTTTTCTCTTAATGTATGGTTCTATACCTTAATTTCAGTAACTAAAAGAAATGAAAATATTAGTAATCCATGATCATTCTTTGATACATAATAAAAACAGAAGTGAAGAGAGAAAATTTAAATACATTTTAAAATATCATAACTATTTTAGAGTAATTCACTCTCAAAGTCCTGTATATATGAGTAAGACCCTAGTTGATTAATTTGCTTATTTTGACTAATATTTGTTAGGATTTTGTTCTTTACCATTAACTTTTAAGCCCATATTTATCTATCCCTGTGCTTATGCATAGAATACAGCATACAAATTTTAAAATCCTGAGGTCTAAAAATTCATAAATAAAAATTTCATGTTTCATAGAATGATGTGAACATATAGAGTCAGACAAAGTTTAACAAGCATAAACTGGTTTCTGAAAATTCCTTTTTTGTCCAATACACTAGTCATTTATAAATTGAGCAGTTTCTAAAATGCATACACTTTATATTTTCTATTATTTATTAAAAGGTATTTGCTTTATTCTGTGCAATTGATTTTTTTCTTTGATAGGACTGGAAAGAAAAATATATAAACCGGGATTATTCAAAGATTTTCACTGAAAATATAGTTGAACAGGTTTGTATTAATAATTTCAATGATGTGTAGAGTACTTTTGCTATGTTTTCCAGAAGGGAACAATATTAATGCAATATTGCTTTATCAGAGGTATTGTGAAAGTGGAGAAGCCATCTTGTAGATAAAAATCATGTGGCTTAATTAACTTTAAGGATCATATAGTTGTAAAAATATAGACATGAAGATCAACCATAATTTTAAGATCATTCCCTGTTTTGGCCATACTTTCAAATGTTATAGCTGTCCCAAACCACTAAAAGTAAGGAATCTTTGGCAAATCTCTGAGGTGGCCCTCATTTAATAAAAGTGTATCTTTGCAAGAAATTGATCTTTAAGAGTCTCTTCTCAAAGATGTCTTTTAAAAAATGAACTCTGTTTTAGGTTAGTGTTCCAAACTGTTGCTAATACCTTATTTCAGAGAACGTAAGGCATCTTTGATTCTGAGATGCTCTGTTATTTTGTGTACTGTAAGAAATGACCAGAATACTGCCAATTAAACTATGACATGACGTTTTCTAGTCATTTAGAATTTTTAATTTTATACATATTGGAAGAGCTATTTTAGACTTATCAAGGTATAGATGTTATCATATGTTGTAGGGCACTGTATGCATAATAATTTCCATTTCAATGGCAAATCATAGTGTACATTATTAAAAAAAAAATTTAAAGGGCAAGTCACTCAAGTGCAACACCAGCTAAATGCACACATGTACATCCACACACACTGATATATACATACACACAAGGTGAAACTATGAAAATTTGATCAAGTATACATACACTGTAGCATTACAGCTACATCATAGTGGTTGCCTGGTCAAATGTGAGTCCAAGATATGTCTTGATTTTACAGATGTGAAAATGCAAAAAGAAAAAAGTCTTACCATTTAAAAAAAAAACTAACATTTGTAACAGTTATGTCAATAATATTGGGCAAACCTCTTAAAAAGGCATCTAAGTGAGATGAGTATTGAGTATTCCATCCAATTACTTTTGCAATCTATTTATTAGTTAAAAGACACAAAATATTATTCTCTTAATGGTGATCCCTTGTTTTATAGCCTTGTCCCGATGTCTTTTGGTTTCCCATCTTTTCTGAAAAAGCCTGTGATGAATTGGTGGAAGAAATGGAGCATTATGGCCAGTGGTCTGGGGGGAAACATCATGTGAGTTGTACTTTCACACAAAGAACTATAATGTGTATGTTGGATAGGAGGCGGGGGGTGGATATTTTGAGAATTTAGAGGAGATTTGTCTGTTTTGTCAGATATCTCTGACTTATGTACCTCAATGCAGGGGCTAGCCAAGGCTGTCAAGAGAACTCTGGTTGCATTTAATCTATCTGGCCTCAGTTTCTCATTTATGTATACAATTACACTGGATAGTTTCTAAAGGTCAGTGTCTCCAGGCTGGAATGGTAAGGAAAAAATATGCCTATTGTGTGCTATTAAGTCTTCTCCAAGGCCACTTTTTATTCTCTGCGTTTTCACAGTGAGCTGTAGTGAAAATACCAAGACAAAGTTTATCTGGTTCACTGCCAAAGCTTTTTCTTGTGTGTAAACGTTGGGAGAAGAAATCTGTTTGAACGCCATTGGTGTAATTCAGTACTGAATTTACATTCAGTGTCAAAGACTTGGCAGGAAGTATTACTGTTGGTGGTTCAATGTGTTTCTTTTCCTCTGAGAATTTGCACATGCCTGCTCCTTAACAATACCAAGGAATTCTAGAATTCTCTAATATTACTGCCTCTGCTCAACTTCATACCCCAGCTAGTTAGCCGAAGTTCAAAGTATCAGAAGGAACCTGAAGCCAGCAGGTTGTAGGATAATAAAAAGCAATCATGGAAGGACTTGAGGTGTCATAAAATTGAAGTGGGGAACATAGCAGGGAAGGCCTGTTTTCAGTGATAGGGGATCTAAAGAGCAGACTGGCAGAATCTTTATCCATCAAGTATCTAAGACTGCCTGAAGGGTTACTGTAAAAAACTAATTTTTTTAGAGGGCATAGGAAGGCTTTGGAAATAAGTTTTATTTACTTGATAGTCAGACCTCAAATGCATATTAGTAAGTAAGAAAGGAGTCCATTGACTCTGCAATACTTTGCTTCATCATTGATACATTTGCAAAGCCATGTTATCTAAGTTATTTTGATAGTTTTGCAATTAAAGCAGATGGTACACCATAATTGAACAACTGTTATTTTTATTGTCTATTATGATCTTGTGGTTGAAAAAAATTCCAAGGTAATATAAATGTGAATTGCATGTGGACCACGCTTTATGACATCATTAATGCTGTTTCTAGGATAGCCGTATATCTGGTGGTTATGAAAATGTCCCAACTGATGATATCCACATGAAGCAAATTGATCTGGAGAATGTATGGCTTCATTTTATCCGGGAGTTTATTGCACCTGTTACACTGAAGGTCTTTGCAGGTTATTATACGAAGGTAGTTATGCTCCCATTCCTCCCGTCTACCTCCTACTAGTTTTTACACAAACATGCTATTTTATATTTTTATTAATAAGCAAATCCATTGGTTTACTTTGCTTTTTTTTAGGGGTTTGCACTATTGAATTTTGTAGTGAAATACTCCCCTGAAAGGCAACGCTCTCTTCGCCCTCATCATGACGCTTCTACATTTACCATCAACATTGCACTCAATAACGTGGGAGAAGATTTTCAAGTAATTATGGCTTTTATTTTTTTACATTTCTTAAAAGAAATATGTCATTACGATAAGGTTTTTGCCTTATTTTTTAAAAATTCTGCTCAGAGGGCATAATTTGAATTTTGCCACCGATTAGAAATTAAACTATAAGCTGATACAATTTATTTGTTCCATCTCTTCTAGGGAGGCGGATGCAAATTTCTGAGGTACAACTGCTCTATTGAATCACCCAGAAAAGGCTGGAGCTTCATGCATCCAGGGAGACTCACACATTTGCATGAAGGACTTCCTGTTAAAAATGGAACGAGATACATTGCAGTGTCATTTATAGACCCCTAAGTTATTTACTTTTCATAGAAATGAATTTTTCTTTTGGAATGGATGAACATGTCTTTGGAGTTGTGCTTGAGAAGATGAAAGGAATATTTAAATAACTTCAACAGAACAACTTCACTTTGGGCCAAACGTTTGAAAAACTTTTTGTAAAAAATTGTTTGATATTTCATAATGTCTGCTCTGAGCCTTAAAACACAGATTGAAGAAGAAAAGAAAAAAGTAAAAGCAAATATTTATTTCTATGCCTTTTGTCTCTGAGAATAATGGCAACTTTCTGATTTCGTGTTTCATTTGATCAGATACTCAGCTACAAATGTACAAGTGACAAGTGAGACTAATAATATTTTATTATTAAGAAAGCTTGGGAAGATTGTTATTTATCAACATGTAGACAAAATGAATATAAATGAATATTGACAATTTTTGAATCATTGGAAAACTGGACTTATAACTGAATTTGTATACAACTAATTGTGTAAGTACTTTTTTGATGACCTATGCAGGTACCTTTTCTAATAGTTACTGAAGGAATACAGAGAACAATAAATATCACACAATGTTTTTCCTCAAGACACTTAGTATAAAACACAATTGAGGTACAGAGCCAGTTGAAAACATTTCTGTTTATATTGTTAAACAGAGTTTTTTTGGTTACATTTATGTTACAAATCCAGCCCTCTATTCCTTCAGATGAATTTTCCAAGGTGGATTATATTGAGTCGGTATTAGATTTAGGGAAGCTTTCAAAGCTTTCCATTATTGAAAGTATATCAAGTATCAACCTAAGATCAGCAAGTGTCTTTAAGTCAAAACAGACTTTTGATTTTAATTCTAGAAAATAATGAGGAAAAGAAAATTTCATGAGATTAGTAGTAGCATTTTATGATTTAAAAAAAAACTTTGTTAAGTACTTGAATTTTATATCAGGAAAATAAAGTTGGTGAGCCTTTCTTCTTCTCCTCGCCCTTTGTCTCCCTCCTCATTCTTTTTTAGAGAGTTATTCACCTTTGTGTCTTCCCAGCCTAGTTCCCATTTTATCCTCCTTACTTTTTTGATTACCTTTTCTTGATCCCATTTAAAAAAAATTCCCCAGCACAAAAAAATTTGTGCCTTGAGTTCTCACCATTTTTCTGAGTGCAGTTTAAATATACTTATTGTAGCTACTGTTTTTTAATTTAAAGGTTAAACTTGAAAAAAAAGATCTAAGTCATGGTGCCAAAATTCATTTTTCTAACACCATGTGTTAGAAACTTATGAAAAATAAAGTAATTTAAAATAAGTTTCTCTTGGTCTCTTTATTATTGGTGATTTATCTTTAGAAGAGAGTATATGATGGGGTATCCAAATATCTGGATATAACAGGCTATGATTTTTCATTTTGCTTGGTACATTTACTGATATTATAATAACTTAATGAAAACTCTACTTATTGAATTATGAATTGAATTGTAATTATCTTCAATCTGAAAATGATTAGAGATTGACGTAGTTATTTTACAAGTGACGAAATAGAGACAAAACATATATTCAATATATCTGTTCTGTGGTGTTTTTCAAGTGCCTACTATGGGCCATGAACTGTTCCAGGCGCTGAGGAAATAGATAATATAAATATTATAATATTTAACCAAGATAATATAATAACCAAGATAATATAAATACTGGAAGATGGACCGAGGAAATAAGGCAGTTGGGTTCTACCTCTTTTCTTTGGTGGCACTTAATACTCAAAGTAAATTCCTACAGTCCATCAACTTTGTTGAAGAGACATGTTAGTAATTCTTTCTGAATTACATTACTGTACTTCAGGGATAGTATTCTAAATATGTAACAACTGGTATGGATGCCAGCCAATCAGAGCAGATTCTGGTTACAAAAAACAGAATCTACCAGTGCAAACCAGCTTAATATCCCTTGTGATACACTTCAGAAGAAAGACATCTACGAGATCCTGTTTCTTTTTAGTTGTTGTATACATGAACGGCAACTATAGTAACATTTAATTTTGTGCCATGTTTTCAGAAATTGGACCAAGGCAGTCAACTGAGCATTTTCTATCTTCCCTCTTATCTCAGGTTTCATGAAATGATATGAAATGTACTTTTAAAAAGAACAATTCATAATCAGGGAAGGTGTGAAAAATTCTTCCAAGTAGGTCAGAAAATTTGAAAGATACAGGAAATAGGCAGGATTGGTTGGATCCGGAAAACTGTCACTTGAAGCACACTCACCTCTGGCAACCACCAATCTGTTCTCTGTTTCTCTGAGTTCTTATTTTTATTTTTTTATTTATTATTAAAAAAAAATTTTTTTAACATTTATTTATTTTTGAGACAGAGAGAGACAGAGCATGAATGGGGGAGGGTCAGAGAGAGGGAGACACAGAATCTGAAACAGGCTCCAGGCTCCGAGCTGTCAGCACAGAGCCCGACGCGGGGCTCGAACTCACGGGCCGTGAGATCATGACCTGAGCTGAAGTCGGCCGCTCAACCGACTGAGCCACCCAGGCGCCCCTCTGAGTTCTTATTTTTAAATTGCACATGTAAGTGATATCATACAGTGTTTCAATTTCTCTGACTTATTTCACTTACCATAATGCCCTCAGGGCCCTTCCATGTTATCACAAATGGTAATATTTACTTCTTTTTTAAGATTGAATAATATCCCATTGTATACATATCACATTTTCTTTATCCATTCATCCACCAGTGAACACTTAGGTTGTTTCCGTGTCTTGGCTTTTATAAATTCTGCTGCTGCAGTGAACACAAGGGTGCAGATTGCTTTTTGAGATAATGATTTTATCTCAAATAAGATATACTCCAAGAAGCAGGATTGCTAGATCATATTACTGCTCTTTTTACTGTTTTGTGGAACTGAAATCTTTTGCTGTAGATATATATTTGTATATTAATTGTTTAATAGAAAAAACCAGTAGAAAGAAAAGGGGAGAATTCTCATAACTGACTTAATTTGAATAAATGGAAGTATATTGATATCAATAGTAATTATTTGTGTTTACAGGTGTGTGTGTGTGTGTGTATAACGTATATTCCCAAAAAGCTTTAAATGCTCATCATAGTGGCTTTTTTTTTCTAATTCTTCATGTGCATAGGAATCAATGTGAATATTTTCACTTAATACAGATACTTTAGTAGTAGTCCAGTATATTAATTTTCTTGATTCCGCTTCATTTTTGAAAAGCACTAATAATTTACTTGTGTTGGTAACTTACCTGAGAGATCAAATACCTGTTTACAGAATAAAAGTATGGAAAACAATTAACATACGAATTGAGTCCATTCTGTCCATCCTGATGACAGAATCGGTATATTCCTTCACTCCTCTGTTTTCTTGTCTGTCATCTGCACTTATTAATTTCTCTGCTCGCTAAGTCCCCCTTGTATGACATTTTAGGGGTCTGTCATTCATTTGGAATATGGCGTGGCCTATTCAACAGATCTCTTCAAGTTGCAGGAAAGTCAAATACAATTTTTAGTCACAGTTGAGAGTCAGTCTCTGCAAATAGCTCTCTTTGACTAGATGTCAACTACTTTGGAAAATTAAAGTCTTGGAGGCTTCATGAAAGCACCCTTTGTCAAACAGCACCGTTTATCTGTGGACTTTCAGAATAGCAAGCTACATGCTTCTTTTAGAATAGCTCTTTAATAAGAAAAGGCCCTTGGGGAAAAGAAGAGGAAAAATGTATAAAACTCTTTAATAACACAATGGGTTTTGCATTAAATTTGAAGACATACATTAAGAAATAAGTAGTGAAAAGAGTAGAAAACTACATGGAGACATGCTTTAAAAATGCAACATAGCTAACTTATTCTAATAAAAGGAATTAGAACAATTGGAAAGATGAGACATACGAGGGATGTATATACTTTATAAATCTTAACTCTTACAGCTTTTTTTTAAATTTTAAGAATTAAATTATATTTTTGTATCATTGTTAACATATTAAAATAGATTAGAATATACTCGTGAAAAGTAACGTCTTTGCTGATTTTTGAGGTGGTGGTGTTTGTTTTTCTAATAAATCAGCTAACTGACTATTTTGGCCTGCTTTTGTGTCTCTACTGAAAAATGGTTGACTAAGAAATCAGATTCCTTATAATCTTTTCAAAATAGAAAGGAATTTTTGCCTATTTAATGATGCAAAACACAGAAGTAATCAACTTAAAGAAGTTTCAACAAATGAAATGGAGAGATCACGAACGCCATAAGTATCATAAAGAATATACTGTTTCTTTCAAATTATCCTCACTCCAAAGTAAATACAGTTGACTCTTGAACAATGCAGGGGTTAGGGATGCCAAGACCACCCTCCAACCCCCATTCTCCACACAGTGGAAAATCCCGGTATAACGTTTGACTCCCCTAAGAATTTACTAATAACGTATTGTTGATTGGAAGCCTTATAGTCTAACACATGCTTTTAAAAATGTTATATGTATTATATACTGTATCCTTATAATTAAACTAGAGAAAATAAGAGAAAATGTTATTAAGAGAATCATAAGGAAAAGAAAATACATTTACAGCACTGTACTGTATGTAAAAAATACCTCACATATAAGTGACCACGTGCAGTTCAAACCCATGTTGTTCAAGGGTCAACTATATTAGATTACCCCCAAAAAATTAAGAGATGGAAAAGGAGAAAAAATTTCATGAAGCTTTGATGAGGAATGAATTTCTTTGTGCTTAATTATAAAATAATTAAAAAAAAATACTTTTAAGCGACATTTTTCTTAACACTGATTTAAGTTCGGTAACTTTTCATTTAAAAATGCAATGTGAAATGGTAGAATCCTTAAAGAAATCACATCGTGATATTTAATTCTGCATCTTCACAGGAGAATTTTGTGTTTGAAAAAGCTCAATAACTTCCAAGTGAGAAACGGACAAATTAAAGTGTGATTTTCTCTTGATGAGCATAAATGATTAGATGATTGATTAATTGAAGATATATGCATATTTAAAATGAGATTATCCTATTAAACTTTGCTTCATTAAATTATTTTCATCTGTATTCACATAGTTTATATATTTTATAAATCTCGCCAAATTGTGACATCACAGCCCCATCTTGTGGTCAATGTAGATAACTAATATTATCTAGGGTCTAAATTTTAAGCAAAAAAGCAGGAACTTTAATTTTTTTAAAAAATTCATGCTTTCAAAATTTTTCTTAAAGGCTAATATGAACAAAAATGATAACGTTGAATGTTTTTTCAGGAATTGCTTTTTTTTATTTTGGTAACATAGTATAATATTTTAAAAGAAGGATTTGGATACCTTATTTCTGAAATAAAGGATAGCTAGCATTATTTCGTTAGTACTGAGGAAATAATTTGTTTCTATTTTTTACCTACTTTGTAGACTGCTAATCTGTGTTCACTAGTGGACATGGGCCTGAACTAAAAATAAAATCACTATAGAAGTGGTCAGACTCCGTTACAACTGATACAGTAGTTGGTTTTGAGTAGACAAAATAACTTACATTAGAACAGTTCCAGAGAGTTTAATTGTAAAAATAAATATATTCTTAAAAATGTGTTTGTGGTAGGGAAAGAGAAGTCATAATAATATTTTTCTTCATAATCAGCAAAGGGCCAGTAAGTGCAGCAATGAGGACAGGATTCCTGTGGCGCAAAAACTAGGTGATTCAGACAAACTATGAAAGTTAATAATCTCTGTTTTGATTTTTTGAGGATGAATGCAATTTTTTCCTGCTTAAGTTGTTGAAGGGAGGTGTACTGCCATAGTGCTAATTTACTCCAGCTCTCGTGTATTCAAATGTTGCCCACATATCCTTCTTGATTGCCTTTCCTCCCGGGGGATCACCTTGTGCTCTGACTGCTTGGCTGAATTCAGATGCTCCTGAACTAACTCTGACTCTAGAGTGACTTCAATGATTTTCGCATTATCCCGAGACAGTTTCCTTATTGATCTTCTGTGAGCTAAGAGGAGAGGAGATAAAAATAAATATGGATTATTGAAACCTAAATGATTTGGCACCTGTGTGAGCAAGTCACCAAAGATGGTCCTCAATGAGCCATGACTCCCAGGATTCATGCTTTTGTCCAGTTCCCTCCCACGTTGAATATGGGCGGGTCAACTGGGAGGCAGTTCTGCATATTCCAAGCTAAGTCATGGGAGACCTTGTGGCTTGGTTCTCTTGAAGCATTCATTCATTAGACGGTCCCTCTAGAATCCAGGTACCATTCTGTAGAAAGCCTATGCCACAAGGAGAGGACGTGTACAAGTACTCTTGCCAAGAGCTGAAGATGATCTACAGTATCATTGGGCACCATGTGGGTAAATAATTTGGATATGATGAACCCAGTCAAACCTTCAGATGGCTATTATCTCCATGGCTGACTTCCTACTGCCACCACATGTGAGTCCACAAGCAAATCCACCTGCTGAGCCCAGTCAACCCACAGAACCATGAGAAACAAAATTACCATTGTTTTAAGCCACTGAGTTTTGTGTGGTTTGTTACATAGCAGTGTAGATAACTGAACCAGGGATAATTGTCTATACTGGCTCTCTAATTGGGCCTGCTTTTCTGAGCACTTAACACACTGGTTTATTTACCTTTCATTTTCCTCAATAAGGCCATAAACTCTTTGAGGAAAGGGATTGGCCCTTGTTTAATCATTTCCATTTTAGACCCTAGCATACAGCCTGGCATATAATATGTACTTATGTGTGAGTGAGTAATGGACACTTGGTTTTATGTCTGAGATTTTATTGTAGTTGAATCAAAATGATTGCTGAAGGGAATAGGAGTTTTAAAGTTAACAGATAGACCAAAAATAAAAATAAATCTGTGCCTTTAATAATGTGTACTTTGGTTATGGTGTGTTTTCTCAAGGAAAGACTTGAGAAAGATTGTACAGTTTGTTCTTGAATAAACGGATATATATAGGTGGCCTGAAGTTGGATAGAATGATATACTGCTGTATTGTAATATTAAACTGATATCATTATTATCCTCAGCGTTCTGTGCTGAAGGACTGAGGCAGGGAGTGGTCAGCTTATGAGTAGCTTGCTTAGGGGCCATATGTTTATTAGGCTTTCAAAAAGTATTTTGAATTCCGTGAGTTTGGTTTTACCTATCTTAAGACAGTTTTAAAAAAATGCTTTAAAAAGCATTATGCTTATTTAGTGACTAACATCTCTATATTTTATCTATAAAATAGAAAACTGTGAAAATAGTGGATTTTTAAACTCCAAGGAGAGTGTGGCCTTGATGTGTATTTTCGTTGGAACCACTGTTGCTGCCATGGTTACAGATTACACTGCTGTTGGGTGTGGCTTGTTGATTTTAACCAAGCGCCATTTTAACATCTTTTCAGTGTGATCCTAGAAATGTAATGAATAATGGAATTAAAACTTTATAATTTCAGAAGTATGGACCGGTATAAATCTGATAAAAAAATGAATTCTTTCGGAGAGCTGTAATGGAGTTTATGTCAGAAAAATCCAGACCTTAGAAACTTCTTGACTGCATGTAAGTAATAGTTTGAATAAAGCAGACTTGGGTAGCAAGCAGTATTTTTATACAAATATGGAGAAGATATTTTTAACTGCGTAAAATTGGTAAAGGATTTGGCAGATCTGAGCCATTTGAAAGGTAACGAACAGTAAATTCAAGTGTGTAAAAAATTGAGAGAGAGCAATGAGGTTCAGGAGTTATAATCAATCTAATTATATTTCAAAATAAGAATGTGACAAGCGGGCACGAACCCCCATCTAACTTGCCATTGATTGGAGGGGTTATAGCTACTAATTTAGGGCATTTGTTTTGATGTTAAGATTTCAGATTGTTCTGTTATTTTTGGAAAGTATGTTGTGTGCCCTGTTTTCCAGTTTCATCCTTCAGCAGGCTTTCTTGCAAATATTTAGTCCAATGTTGCACTATTTTTTTAACATCTAAAATGAGGACAGAACAAGAAGTGCAGAGTATGTACTTGTCTATGTGACATGATTAATTTGCATCCACTCTCAGATGCTTGTAGCTCAGAATATAAATCTTCAGTGATGGTTTACTTTTGTGGCAGTTTCATGTGCTTTTCATGGAACATTCATATGCTTCCCAGATTTCTCACTCATAGTTAGGTGGAGTCATGTGACTGCTTTTGGCCAGTGGCTTATGAGCAGAAGTGATGATCACTCCAAAGGCCAATTTAAGAGCACTCCCATTTAAGGGCCCACAGTAGTGACCCTTGAAGCATATATATTGAGATGTCTGGGTCCTGAGTCACTATTTGGAAGGGGGTTTGCCTTAACAGGTGCCAGGCCCACAACAGATGCGTGTGAAAAAGAAATGAAGCTTGATATGTTAAAGTTTCAATAAGATAACTTATTTTTACCTGGCTAATAAAACCAATCATATATTTGAGAAAATGATACATATTTTGTTTGGAGATGGTAGACTTAGGTATGTATTGATTTTAAAATAATAAAAAAACTGGAGTCATTGTAAGGTTTTGTGGTTTCATTTGTTCATCTGACAATAGACTCTCAGGGTTGGAAGTGGTCTTAAAAGCTAGGAAGTCCCATCTCTGCCTTGTTCCCACCATAAATAAATCCCTTTCAAGCTTCCTCGGTTGATGATTATCCAAGACTACACTTGAAAATTTCATTTAGTGAATGTTTGTTAAGTATCTGTTACATGCCCATCTTTGTACCTGAAATGACTTAGATGTTGTCCTTCCATTACAATCCAGTGATGCGTTCATCACTGAATCCTGAGACAGAGACAGCAAAGCTTTGTCTTAACTGTGTCAAAATCTGTCTTTTGTAATTTCTTTAAAAAAAATTTTTTTGATATTTATTTATTTTTGAGAGTGAGAGAGACAGAGTATGAGTGGGGAGAGGGGGCAGAGAGAGGGAGAGAGACACAGAATCCGAAGCAGGCTCCAGGCTCTGAGCTGTCAGCACAGAGCCCGACGCGAGGCTTGAACCCATGAACTGTGAGATCATGACCTGAGCCGAAGTCGGACGCTCAACCTCCTGAGCCACCCAGGCGCCCCTGTCTTTTGTAATTTCTACTTAAAGTTTATATTTGTACATTTGGGAAGGATGTGAAAAAAATTAATGTCTTTTAATATGGGCCTATCTTTCAAATATTTAAAGCAGTAATCACAAACATTCCCTCTCTCCCCTCCACCCCCTCTGGCTCACCATATTAATCTTTTCCACATTTAAAGTATCAGATTCTTCATAGTCCTTGTATAAATGACCACCTTTGGACCTCTGTCCTGCCCAGTGTGGCTTCCTGATCTTACAAAGTGTTAATATCACTACATACACTCTCCTTTCCTCTTGGAATGATTTGTCAATATGTCCACGGACATGTGTCCATATATCCATGGTGGTGCCCAGATCTAAATTCAATAGGTAAAGTATTAGTGCTATAGAAACAAAGTGAAGAGTGCTCATATTTTAGATTTTTGTCAATATAATTTAATATAAAATTACCTTTGGGGGGGGGAGTGAGCTAATTTTAAAAGCTACCTAAATACGTCTAATATACAGCAAAGGTTGGGAAGACGGGGTCTAGCTTAACCCCTGAAAGTGACAAAGATGCTTTGCTTGGCCAAACTTTAGTCAGGCTCCTGAAACTTCTCCTAAGCCAATCTGTGCCCTTCCTTGTAAAATGCAGTTTTGGGGGTGCCTGGGTGGCTCATTCAGTTAAAATTCTGACTCTTGATTTCAGCTCAGGTCATGGTCTCAGGAACCCTGCATCAGGCTCCGTGCTGTCTGTGCGGAGCCTGCTTGGAATTGGGGTTCTCTCTCTTCCCCTCACTCTCTGCTCCTCCCCCACCTCAAAATAAATAAGCTTAAAAAAATGTAGTTTAACAGGACCCCTCCCCCCCCTCCACCAGATGCTTGATATCTGATCACCTTTGATTTCTGACTGAGATCCTCATCTCCCACCATCCCCCAGGGGTATTTGATCATTCTGGCCAGACTTCAGCAAGAATCCTGTTACGTTGGTTTAGCTAGAATTCCCCCTTTCCCTGATGTTCCTTTTTAGGAATTTCCCATCAGCTGATCTCCACCCTGTTCCTTGGCTATAAATTCCCACTGCCCATGCTATATTCTAAGTTGAGCCCAATTTCTCCCACTCAATGCAACATCCTACTGCAGTGGTCCCTATACCTATTGTAATGGTCCTGAATAAAGTTTTGCTTTACTGTGCTTGAATAGGTGTCATCAAATAATTTTTCTTTACCAAAGATGTTATTTCTATCCCTACACAATATTTATAACCTATGCTTTGCTTACTGAATGAGGATTTCCAGCTAATTAGTGGAACCATGGTGAATAAAAAATGTCTAATCAATCACTGAATGGCAATCTAAATGAAATCTAAAAACTTCTATATTGGAAGACAAAAATAACCAACTTCTCCCTCGGTTACTACATCCAGAGACTTGACCAGTGCTAAGGTGGCCACGTTGGACCGAGTGTGATCACACAAGGAAACAGTTCATGATTATAGACAGCCTTGGTTCCAGCCAAGTTCCCACAGTCAATTGTTTCTTCTGCTTCATGTCCCAAAATACTAGAACACAGTTTGAGAAATTTCATGAAGTCTCAAGATGTTCTGTCAGGTTGAGAGAGAAAGAAAAGATCATTTAGTTCAACCTCCTTCCCATTTAGATGACAGATCACTTGGCCTCTACTTGAGGATTTTGCAGCTTGCTCATCTGTGGATGAAATGTTGTAGTTATCAGAATTCTCCTATCTCGAGCTGACACCAGTTGCCCTCTTAACTTCTTCCTGTTGGCTCTAGTTCTGCTTTCTGGAGGAACACAGACTAAGTTGAATGCCTTTTCCATGAGTTAGCAATGCAAATGGACTATAATCTTCCTAAGTCTGCTCTCCAAAGTAAACATTTCAGGGTTTAACAACCATGTCACCGCCCTGTCCTCTGTGACTCCCTGCCTCTTTCTCCTTTGTCAACATCACACTTCCCAGTGTGTCATCTGAGTGGGACATAGACTACCGCAGTGGCTCTGATTGCCTCCCTTGGTCTGGTCACTGTACTTCTAGAAAGATCACCTAAGATTTTATCAGGTTTTATAGGGATCACTACCACAATGACTTAAAATACTAGCTCAGTGGTTTTCAATCCAGGCTGCATATTAAAATCACCCGGTAGAGCTTTTAAAAAATACTGATGTCTAATGTTCTGGCCCTAATGAAACAAACCAGAACCTCTGGAGGTAAAAGGCCAGGTGTAGGTATTTTTGTAAGGTGTTGCGATTGTTCTAATATGTAACAAAATGAGTTTTGCTCTTAAATGAGGTTTCTCTCAACCTTTATGTAAATGCAATTTTTTATTTGAATGTAAATATCAGATTTTATTCTGTTCCAGTGTAATTATCTCTAATAATAGGATTGCCAAAATTTCCAAATGCAATTTTATAAGGTCAATTTTCAACTAAATTAGAATATTAAAATTGCTGTTGATGTCCATAAAATGTTTAGAGAAGTTTAGAAAGGATTTTGAAAAAGTATAAATATTAATTCATTTCAATTTAATGTTTCTTACTGAATTTATGCACAACATAATTTGTACTCTATATAAGAACATCTTACTATCATACTTCGAATAAACTTGGATGATCACTGATAGCAAATGACATGGCCCAGTAAGCCTGGGATAAAAGGATGGTTTTCCAAATTCAAGGTCTTTCCAAATAAAACAAGCATTAATGCTATGCTACTTGGCTCTTTTTATTTAAAACACTGGGTTTTAAGGCATATCCAAATTAAACTACTTCTTATTCCTTTGCTTTTGAGATCTTTCAGCTGTTAAAAGGAGTGTTCTCTCAGAAAGTTTGGCAACAGAAAATTTCAGTCTGGACATCTGAAATTAATCACAGTATTGGGTAAGAGTTAAGAGGAACAATTGTAATTACTTAAATTTGCATCTCTGAAGCATTTGGCAAGACATTTTTTTTCAAGTTCTGATGATTGCCTGAATATTGCAGTGTAGTAAATGAGAATTTCACAAAAGTCAATGTTACTGGCCCTTTATTTAAAAGACAAGGAGCAGCCCTCATGCAGTATCCCCCATTATTCTTGGTATATTGAGTACATTGTTGACGACCATATTGTACAATTTTTTTTTTTTTAGAGAGAGAGAGAGAGAAAGAGAGAGTGCCCACACACCCGTGTGAGGAGGGAATGGGCAGAGGGAGAGAAAGAGAAAGAGAGAGAGAGAGAGAGAGAGAGGGAGAGAATCTTAAGCAGGGTCCACACCCAGCACAAAGCCTGACAAGGGGCTTGATCTCATGACTCTGAGATCATGACCTGAACTGAAACAATGACTTAGAAGCTCAACTGACTGAGCCACCTAGGCGCCCCTATAATGTACAATTTCGAAGGCATTAGTTCGTAGGCTAAGAGCTCATACATTGATATTTATATCTGTCATACCCATCTGTAAAATGAATTACTAGATGGTTCTAAGGAATAGTGTTTTTTTTTCCCTGAAGGAATAGTGTTAATACTATTAAAATGAGATAAGAAAGGTCAGAATCATTTGGAAGAAGTGGTGAGAAGTTTACTGTAATTGCACATAAAACTTATCATTAAGCTCCCATGTTAGCCAAGTCCAAAGAAGAAACACAATGCTTCTATAGTGGCCTCTTTATATTGCAATAAAGGCATTCCTCTCTCCCTAGCTACTCATCTTTTTTTCCTATTTCTGTATTTATTAGACCTTCACCTAGAGATTCAGTCTTTCCTACTTTTAACTCAGTTCTAATCCTGTCTGCTCTTAAGAGCCCCACGTAGATCAAGTAACAAGTTAACACTGATGCTTATTTTGCTTTGACTTTTTCCTTTCAGCTTTGTTAACCAGGTGTTTTGAGCCTGTGGAGAAATCATGCACTCCATTTGCTAGAACTGGATATGTCTTGTTCCTTTTATTTGAATTCTTTCCTAGATACCTTAATTCTCATTGCTATCACCCTAAGACTGGGATCCTGTCAGGGACTAGAGGTCATTTTGTGCTTTAGAAGGATACGAGTTAGCCTTTGCCACACAAAAGACTCATGGATCTGTGAGTCTCCTGGGCTCAGTTTCATGGGATTTCCTCTACAAATATCTTCTTTTCCCCCAGGCCTGGTGGGCTAATCCCAGCAGGTGTTTCTCATGGCATTGATAGAGGTTTAACAGGGCGAATGGAAACATAGAAGGCCTCTCAGGGTCTAGGGTTTGAACGGACACATCATCGCTTCTACCGAATACTTTTGCCAAAGCAGGTCACATAGCTGAAACCAGACGGAGGCCTGGAGAAATACACGTGGAACCTTTAGAAGAAAAAACTGCAGTGTCACATGGCAGAGATTGTTGAAGCAGGAAGAATTGTTGAAAGGTATCAGGTGTTATTTAAATACATTAAAAATTGTGATTTCAGTTTTTACAATTAATTCATTTATTGCCAAATTACTATTTTGACAGTGGAGTATTCCGCAAATATTTGAAGGCCCAGTGCAAACACTTGTTCTTCTGACTCATCATATCAGAGTCACATAATCTTGGGCAACTCACTTAAAGGTTTATTTTCTTAACCTTTTCTGTTTTTGAGGTACACTTCTGTAAGTTTTAACATGTGTGTGAATTCCTGTAACCACTACCACAATCAGAATATGGAATAGCAGCATCACATCAAACAACTCCCTTTAGCTGCTCTTTTGGACTTAAAACCTCTCCCTGCTTCTAATGGCTGACACCAATGAATCTCTTCTTCCACATCGGTTTTGCCTTTTCTAGATTGTTAGGTAAGTGGCATCATACAGCGTGTAATCTTTGGAGACTGGCTTCTTTTCCTCAGTGTAATGCCTTTGGGATTCATCAGTAGTGTTGTGTATACACCTAGTTCCTTTTTATTGCTGAGGAGTCATCTGTGTGGATGAATTACATTTTTTTTTAAACTGCATTTACTTATGGAAGGTCATTTGGGTTGCTTCCTGTTTTAGGTGACTATGAATAAAACTTCTAAATATTTATGTACATGTTTTGCATCACCACAAGTTTCCATTTCTCCAGAGAATTAGCTAAGTGGGAGAGGGCTATATTACGTGGTAAGTATATAATAAGTTTACGGTCAGTACCTGATTTGTATGATTACCGTTCTTTTAAATCTGTTAAGCTTGGTGCTATGACCCATGGTGTGGTCTCTCAAAGTGAATGTCTCCTGTACACGTGAAAAGAATGGGAATTCTTCTGCTGGTGGCTGAAGTAGTCTATTGGCCTAATTATTTGATGATGTCCTTCGGTTCTATTCCTAACGGTTTCATATCTGCTATTTCTATGGATTGTTGAGAAAGGAGTGTTAAAATCTCCAAATACAATTGTGGATTTATGTGTTTCTTTTGTCCATTGTATCCATTTTTGCTTCACATATTTTGAAGCTCTGTTGTGAGTTGCATACATTTAGCATTGTTACATCTTCCTAAAGGATTGGCCCTTGTATCGTGATGCAGTGTCTCATTTCTGGTAATTCGGCTGGCTTTGAAGTTTACTTTGATAATACTATAACCATTCCAGTTTTCCTCTGATTGGTATACTAGTGTAACTGTATTCTTTTCCTTTTTGCCCACTTTTACCATTATATTTAAAGTGCGTTTCTTATAGACCACATATAATTGTTTCCCTCTTCTCATCTGACAATGCTGTCTTCTAATTGGTATGCTTAAACTGTTTATCTTTAAAGTAGTTACCGATACGTTTATACCATTTTATTCTTTCTGTTTGTCTCCTTTGTTTTTCATTCTACTGTTTGTGCCTTCTTTTGGGTTAATTAAATATTTTAAATATCTCATTTTAATTTGTCAATTAAGTTTTGAATATATCTCTTTGAATATTTTCCAAGTGTTACAATAAACGTACTTACGTTTTCAGAGTCTACTCAGTTAATATTTAAATCTTCAGTTGAATGTAGAAACCTTACCACCCTATCTCCCTTTATGTTTCAACTGTAATATTCATTAACTTTATGTTTATTGAACAACTCACCAGACAATGTTGTAATTTTTACTTTCAACTAATTAAAGAACTTACCATTTTAAAGAACTTCAAAGAAAAATAGTCTATTTATGCAGGTTTTTATGATTTTTGTAGCTCTTCCCTTACTCCCAAAGTTCTGTTTCCCTCATATCTTTTCCCTTACACCTAGAGAAACCCCTTTGGAATTCTTTTATAGCAGGCTTGTTGGAGATGAATCCCCTTAGTTTTCATTCATATGATAATGTCTTTATTTCATGTCAGTTTCTGAATGAAAGTTATTTTTACTGGATAGGAAAGTCTAGGTTGACAGTTCTTTTCTTTTAGTACAATATCATTTTTGCCCCACTGCTTTTTTTCTAACGACAAATCTACAATCATTTAAATACGTATTCTTTTATATATAATGCATTATTTTTCTCTGTTTTCAAGATTTTTCTTCATCTTTGATTTTTATTAGTTTGGTGATGATGTGTATGGGCATGCATTCTTTTGAGTTTTCCTGTTTGGGGTTTGCTGAACTGCTTGAGTCTATAAGTTTATGTGTTTACCCAAATTTGGAAAGTTTTCAGGCATGATTTCTCCAAATATATCTTTTTCTGAACAATAATCTTTCTCTTCTTTTTTGGGAACTCCAATGACACAAATGTTAGACTTTTTGATGTGTCCTCAGTCTTAAGACTGTTCATTTTTTCCTTAGACATTTTCTTCCCTGTTGTTCCAATTGGATAATTTCTATTGATAGATCTGCAGGTCCATTAACTCTTTGCTCTACTGTCCCCAGTTCTGTTGTGTACCTCATTCAGTGATTTTTTGGTTTAAATTTTAGTGATTGTATTTTTCAGTTCTAAAATGTGTCTGGTTCTCCTTTAAAACTTCTGTTGCTCTGGTGAAACTTTCTATCTTTCGATTGGTTTTAAGGATGTTACATTTTTGAGCATTTTGTGACAGCTTCTTTAAAGTCTTTAATAATTGGCCACCTGGCTCATATTAACTGATGCCTGTTGATTTCTTTTCCATTGGTAATTTATCAGATTTTCCTGATTTTTTTTTTTTATAAGTTGAATAATTTGGGATTGGTTGCAGGGCATTTTGAATAGGAAGTTATGAGAGTCTGGGTCTTGATTACGTCCTATGGAGAGTGTTTTGTTGTTGTCGTTTTATTTTGGTTTAGTAGCCAGTTGAGTTTGGTTTAATAGCCAGTTTACCAGCCAGTTGGCTGCAATGTCTGAAATGCCTATGTGGACTGTGGTTCAAATGTCCATATACTTTTTAAAGCTTTTGCTATGTTCTTCAGCATTCTGCCTGTGTCTCGCCGGGGGGCCAGGCTGAGGCCTGGGTAGTTGTTGTCTACCTCGTACTTTAGTGCTCAAGGCTTTTGGTATACTGGCTAGGGTCAGATCCATTACTCATCTCAGGGTTGGGCCAAAGGGTTCATTTAAAGTGTTTTGGAGTTGGGGTGCCTGACTTTGGCTCAGGTCATGATCTCGTGGTTCCTGAGATCGAGCCCCACGTCGGGCTCTGTGCTGACAGCTCAGAGCCTGGAGCCTGCTTCGGATTTTATGTCTCCCTCTCTCTCTGCCCCTCCCCGACTTGTGCAGGCTCTCGCACATGCGCTCTCTCTCTCTCTCTCTCTCTCTCTCATAAATAAATAAACATTAAAGAGAATTTAAAATGTTTTGGGCTCCTTTACTTTCGCCACTGTCACCCCTAGACTGTCTGGCTCCCAGGGTCCCTGCTTCCTGGTCCCCTGCTAGTCTCCTTACATGGCATACATGTCTCGAGCCTGCTTCTGCTGCCAGATGCAAGCGGCGGGAGGACGGAAAGTAAAAACGAACATTTTCCTCCGTGGTCCTTGGATCACACAGTTTCCCTGATTAGAGAAAAGGATTCCCTCCCTCCGCTCCCCCCAACTCCTTCAAGTATCATCTCATTGCCACTGCCACCGCCACCCACCACGTGGCTGCAGGGTGAGGAGTGAGGCTTGCTGGAGATAAAGCTGAGAGAGAAATAAACAAAGACCACGGATTTCCCCACGCTCTCTCCTCCTTTTAAAGGCTCCACTTTCCAGGACTTAAGACCAAAAAAACCCCAAACAAACAAAAAAAAGAATTTCTTTTGGAGCTCTTTTTTGTCCATGCCTCCACACCACTCTGGGATTTGTGCTGACTAAAAACTAAAAGTTATGGGTGGAAAAAAGAAGAAACGAGGAAACTTGCCACTGATTTCTTGTACTTTGAGTTCTGGTTTTCTTCCTCAAGTCACCTGCTACCATTTACTTAGAGTTCTCGTAGAGCATGCACTCCACGCGGTCTGTGGAAGGCTCTGGTTGTCTTCAGTTGGAGAGAGAGAGTGGAGAGGCTTCCTTCATCATCACCGGAACTGGAACCCTCACTTCAGTTGTGTTAAACTTCAGTTATTTGAGCTTCAAGGTGGGTCCTTGCTCTTTCTAACTCCTTAGATATTTACAGAAATGAAATGAAATGGCGTATTTCAAAGTGTTTTGTAAACTGTAAGGTACCTTACGATTGTGATGATAGTGATATATTGACCTTTGAATACAGACATGTAATTTGAAAACCATTTCATCCCATCTCAACTTTACTGCTTTTGGCAATTCCCTAAACACACCCTGCCATGTTAATAAATATTACAGTGCCTGAAAAGCTGGGACCACGCTAAACAAAGCTAAACAGGTTTCCCTACAATAGGGCTTCTTAGAGTCTCTGAGAGGTTACTGCACATTTTGAACTCCCAGGAAATAATTGAATAGATCTAGGGACTTGTCTGTCAGCTATTTGCCTTGCTGTAGTCTTTCAAACAGAAATAAATGCAGGATTATGTATTATAAGCACATTTTAGAAAGCTCTTCTCTGTGGGATCTTTAACATGAATAAGAGTGTTGTGAGCTTTGGCAAAACCTTTACTCCTTTTTAATTACCTGTCAAACTGAAAGCCTTGCTCAGCAATTGACGTGTGGCTATAGACAGAGAAGTTATTTTGGGGGAACATGAGGCTTTAAAGAAACAGACACAAAACAAAATAATGTGTATTTGGATAACTTTCTGAAGTTCCGTTGGAGGGTTTAGTTTTCAAGCCATGGGCTATCATGTGAAAGTAATCAGAAGACCTTCTTAGAACTGGGTACTGCAATGAAAATCCAGGCTGTGTACTTGTACAATTTTTTTATACTAGAGACACAGCCCAGGTGCTTAGAAAAGTGTTATCTGAATCCTTATTTATAACTCCTGCTTCTTTTTTTTTTAATTTTTGTTTTTTTTACTGTTTATTTATTTTTGAGACAGAGAGAGGCAGAGCATGAACAGGGGAGGGTCAGAGAGAGGGAGACACAGAACTGAAACAGGCTCCAGGCTCTGAGCTGTCAGCACAGAGCCCGACCCAGGGCTCGAACTCACAGACCGCGAGATCACGACCTGAGCTGAAGTTGGCCACCCAACCGACCGAGCCACCCAGGCACCCCTATAACTCCTGCTTCTTTCAGTTAAAATATAACTTGAAGCATTTAGGAACATGACAAAATAATACATTTGATGTATGTAACTTCATTTTTCTTGTTGGACTCCTAATTGTTTCTTACCCTTCATGGTCAAAGTGGACAAAATTCAAAATCATTTCTCTTTCACTTTAGATTTTTATGTAAATAAGTTCATGTAAACAAAAATGTGAGCAGAAGAGATACTTACTAAAAGAGAAAATGAAGACAGTGTAACTTTAGACAAAGAGGAATTTGATATTTTGAAGGTAAAGCATGGATGTTCATTCATGAATGTTTAGTATCTCAAATTCACTACAAAGAGATCTAATCCTAGAAAAGGGTCATTAAAATGCCAATCTATTGATCTGTATTTTTACTTTAAAAGGTAATAAGTAGAAGAACTTATATTTACTAAAGGTCTGAACTTTGATCAAGAATCATCCTTTCAAGGGGTGTCTGGGTGGCTCAGTAGGTTAAGCGTCCAACTCTTGATTTCATCTCAGGTCATGATCTCATGATTCATGGGATCCAGCCCTGTGTTGGGCTCTGCACTGATTGAGCAAAGCCTGCTTAGGATTCTTTCTCTCTCTCTCTCTCTCTCTGACACCCCCCCCACTCTCTCTCTCCCCTTCCCTCTTTCTCTCTCCAAATAAATAAATAAGCTTAAAAAAAAGTATTATCTTTTTAAAAAGGTAATCATTATGCATTTCATCACATTATAATCCAGTTCTAATTATGGCCCTAGTTCACCATTACTTCTCCCTAGGGAAATCTATCAGTCCCATATGCTTGTAGTCTGTGCCACGCAGACAGTACTGGGGTTTTCCATGCATACATTTTGAGAGCACAGACTACCATTACTTACTAATTTACAAGCCTAGGATAAATAAAGCATAGAAAGCAGTAATTCAAACTTACCCACAGTAATAGCAAAGTCACATTTAGGGTCAAGTCTAGCTATATCTAGCATCTGACCAACATCTGGCTTGTGTTATTGAGAGATCAACTGTACTCTCTAAAGAACAACATTTGATGGACACTATCTTAAGGCAGTCTGCAAACACTCCGGTTTATGTTTATTTAAGCAATGTACATAGCCCATCTTTTTCTTAGAAGAGTCAAAACTTTTGTGAAAGACTGAATTACAAAAGGCTAATGCACTCCATACTCGTATGAAAGAATTTCATTTCCGATTGTAAATTTTGGTGCCTCATTTGTTTCATCAAATCATCCAGAATGTCAGTTTATGGGCAGATAGAAACTGCAGCTGCCTCTGAGCCATTCAAATTTCTCATCTCCTTCCACTATCGAAGCTGGGGTGGAAATACTCAATTTCTCAACCCTCCCTGGGTGGGACATCACATCAACCCAGGACTAGTGTCCTCTGGATCAAAACTTATATTTTGGAAAAATGGAATTTTAAAAGATTGTGGAGATGCCCTGGATTCCAGTGAAATTGTAACTCTATTTATTATGGGACAAAATATATGGGGTTTTAGTCTCTGAGGATTAAAGTAAGCAAGAAAAAGGTTGTATTTTCTTTGGGTAGTCAATGTAGCAATTTTTTAAAACAAAATCATTTCATATCTGTTTTTAAAATCTCATTTAGTTTTAGTTTGAAACCGCTGTTCAAAAGGTAATCCTCTGTGATAAGAGACACAAGCTGTTTCAGAAAGTGCCTGCATCAGAAAGCAAGCTGTTAAGAGTTGCAGGCTGTTAAATTCACTCCTCAGGACAGCAGATGAAAAGTGCTATTGCACTTCAAGTTTCGTTTATTTCAGAGGCTTCCTGAGGAATCAGAAATCCGAGGCTTGGATAGAGTAGGCCTTTTTTTAGAAAACAGCAGGAAAATATCAAGGAACTCTCTAACGAGGTCCTAGGAATGAATAATTGTAGGTCCCCAAATTCCTGTTAAAATCTAACCCCCGATGTAATGGTACTAGGAGGCGGGGACTTTGGAAAGTGATGAGGTCATGAGGATGGAACCTATGAATGGAATGAGTTCCCTTATAAGGGGCTGAGGAGACAACGATTCTCCCCTACTACCCGGTGAGGACGCCTAGAAAATACAGCCAGGGCAGAACCTGTTATGGAACCAGGCTGGATCGCTGACAGAAGAACCGGCACTCAGAGATCGTGGAGGATCGGAGGTTTATTTACATCGACGGGCTCAGGGGAACCGGCCTCTCCAAAGATCTGACTGCCTGCGCGCAAGCCTGAGGGACAATTTATAGTCCACTACTTCCACATTAGAGGCAATCTGGCGCCCCAGGGAGGTGGGGCAGGAAGAAAAACCCGGAAGGGGAGTCTTCCGGCGGGGACCGGAATTCCCTATCAGTTCTGTGGGCCATCTTAGAACATAATTTTTCCCTACCAAGGTCAGGGTTGGTTTTTTTTTTTTTTCTCCCGGTCGGACCAGGAAGCGGGCTCTCACTAGGCCCTGAATCCGCTGGCACCCTGATCTCCGGCTTCCCGGTTTCCAGAGCAGTGAGAAAGAAATTTTGTTGTTTATAAACCACCCAGTCATTAGTATTTTGTTAGATGAGCTCAAATGGACTAAGCCGCTGCGGGGCGCAGGGGCGGGGGATGCTTTTACTTGGAGGGGGGCGGTTTACATAGAGAGTAACTGAGTAATCCTAAATTATTTTCTGTCCACTTCTGCCAGTTGGGAAGGGAAGGTGGGGAGTTGTGGATTAGAAATACTGATGGAGGCAGAACTTCAGATGTTTGGCAAGAGTAGGTGCTTTCATGGATGCCCCCGCCTCTGTCGCTGAAGGAGGAATTCTGCTGGGGCTTTATGGAAGCTGTGTTTAGCTGCAGTAACCCCTGGACCTGTCAGAGTTTGGTTTTCTTACACAGAAATTTGGTTTTCTTACGTACAAAGTATAAGCTCACATTTTTTTTTTTTTTAAGTTTATATATGTATTGAGAGAAAGCACAAGCAGGGGAGGGGCAGGGAGACAGGGAGAGAGAGAATCCCAAGCAGGCTCCCTGCTGTCAGCACAGAGCTCAACAGGGGGCTCCATCCCACAAACCTTTTTGATCACGGCCTGAGCCGAAATCAAGAGGCAGTCGCTTAACAGACTGAGCCACCCAGGTGCCCCTATAAGCTTATTAAAACAACATAATAGTGTATTCAAAATTCACAAGGAGGTATATTGGTTAAATTGATATCTGAGGAAGTGATACTAAGTGCAGAAAGCAACTATATTGTTTTCTTTAAACGTTTGCTTAGGGGGCATTTATGTTGAATTTGGTGCTTGGTAGAGATAGTTACATTTAGTTAATTGAATAGAATGCTTTTTTGATAACAAAAAAAGAAAAAAAAACATTTAACTGAGGTAAAATCAATATACAGCAAAATGCATGGATTTAAATATAAAATGTGTAGAGTTTGGATATTTGCATATACCAATATCATCAAGATGTAAAACATTTTCATCACCCTAGAAATTCTTCCTAGCCGAGCCTGAGTACTACGAGCTTTGTAATAGTCCTACTCCTAGAATGAATACGCCACCATTTCTTTATTCACAGCTGATGGACGTTTGATTGTTTTCAGTTTTTAGCACCTAAGAATAAAACTGCTGTCCACATTTTTGTATACATTGTTTTGTGGAGATATATTTTTCCTTCTTCTGGGTAAATACCTAGGAATGGAATTTTCACAGAATAGGTTCATGTTCAATGGTATAAGAACTTGCCAGACTAACTTTCAAACTCATTTACCAATTTATATGCCAGCGATGTGTGAGAGTTCCAGTTGTTTCATATCCTTACTCAGATTTGGCAGTATTAGGCTTTTTTTATTTTAGCCATTCTGATGGGCATGTAATGTGACTTTTAATTTGCACCTCTCCAATGACCGAGGATGTTGAACATTTTTTCATGTGTTTTTTTGGCCATTTGTATTTCTTCCTTTGTGACCTGCCTGTATAAGCCTTTTGCCCATGTTTAGGTTAGGTTACTTTTCTTCTTCTTATTTTTATTTTTTTAATGTTTATTTTAGTTTTGAGAGACAGAGACAGAGTGTGAGTGGGGGAGGGGCAGAGAGAGAGAGAGAGAGAGAGAGAGAGAGAGAGAGGGAGAAAGACACAGAATCTGAAGAGGCTCCAGGCTCTGAGCTGTCAGCATAGAGCCTGACCTGGGGCTCAAACTCACAAGCCGTGAGATCATGACCTGAGCTGAAGTTGGATGCTTAACCGACTGAGCCACCCAGGTGCCCCTTTCTTCTTCTTATTGAGTTAGAGTTGCTTATACGTATAATAAATATTTTCTCTCAGTCCATGACCTTCCTATTCAATTTCTTCGTAATATCTTTTAATAAACAGAAATTTAAAATTTTGATAAAGTCTGTTACATTAATTTTTAATACTTTAATAGTTGATAGTTAAAAATAGTCTTTTAAATAGCTTAGAATAGTTAATTTTAGAGTCTGTCTAGAAAATTCTTGCCTACCCCTAGTTTCTGAAAATATTCTCTTATGAATATTCTTACACCCTTATGAATATTCTAGAAACTCCATACTTGTAGTTTTTACATTTAGGTCTGTGATCTTTCTCAACTGATTTTTCTCTATGGTGTGAGATATGGGTTGAGGTTCACTTTTTCCCCCCCCAGACAATACTGATTCTTTTTTTTTTTTCCACTATTAATTTTTAAGAAAGAGAATCTCTGGGTGGTCTACAACCTTTGTCTAATATAATGCTAATTAGATCACTTGCTGAAGTGGGGTCGCCAATGAGCACACAGCCATCCTAGAGAAGCTCCTCGTTACCAGCCAGTTAACACATTGCCAGACAGCTGGCCCAGTGTGGCTCAATATTAATCATTTTTATTTAAAAAAAAAAAACCCAGAAATCCAAATGTAAATAAAATTCTCTCGTTCATTTGTTGCCAGTTAATTTTCTTTTATCCCTCTATAGGCCAACACTGAATGAACTCAGATCGAGATTGTCAGGGCAGTTTGCAAGCTCTAATCTGAAGGCAGTTGTCCCTACTTCCTTATTGTCACAGAGAAGAAGTGATTAGGCTATCATAAGGGGGACTCTGCAAACAAAGCCGATTAAGTATCTCTTGGATACAATGTCACAGACACTTAAGCCTTGAACAGGTGAAATTTGTCAAGTAAGCAATCCCCTGATGGTTTGTCCAGTGAAAAAGAATTGTTTTGTCTTGTTGATGTTGTTTCAGAGTACACTTTGCTGGCGTGAACAATTCCTCATTCTCGATTCACATAGTTTCTTATTAAACAAATGAAATCATAGAATCATTGGTCCTGGCTCAGAAATCACTAAAAATATCTGAGGCTCTTTTCAAATCATGAAACTAGAAATTCATTTATACATTTTTAAATCAAATATCAATTACTGATGGAATGCCTACTTGTACCAAGCACGTCTTAAGGATAGGAAGTTAGCAGATGGAAAACCAAAACCAAAAACCAGGTCTCCATCCTCACTTTTTAAAAATTTCAGGATGTGATTAAGCCACGGCAACTATATCCATTTTGATTAATATCCAACTTGTTCTCTACATCTCCACTTAGATCTCTCATGGGCATCTCAAACCTACCACGCCCAACACTGAATTCTTGATTTCTCCCTCCTAACTTTGGCCCTGGCATAGACTTCTTCATCTCCATATAATGGTAACTATATTCTTTTTTTTTTTTTTTAAGTTTATTTATTTTTGAGAGAGAGAGAGAGAGAGAGAGAGACAGAGTGTGAACAGGCGAGGGGCAGAGAGAGAGGGAGACACAGAATCGAAGCAGGCTCCAAGCTCTGAGGTGTCAGCACAGAGCCCAACACGGGGCTCGAACCCACGGAACGTGAGATCATGACCTGAGCCGAAGTCAGACGCTTAACCGACTGAGCCACCCGGGCGCCCCTAATGGTAACTATATTCTTAGCTGTTGAGATGAAAACTATGGTATAATCCTTGACTCCTCTCTTTCTCTTACATCTTGTGTCCAAAACATCTGCAAATACTTTTGACTTTACCTTCAAAACATGTTCCAAGAACATCGCTTCCTACTGTCTCCAACACTACATAGCAGTCTAAGCTACTATTGGCTCTTGCCAAGACTACTGACTGCAATAATCTTCCAAATACTCTCTTTCCCCTACACATGTCTCTTAGTCTTTTTTCCAAACAGCAGTCAGTAATCCTTCTAAGTCAGGTGACAAGACTCTATGGTTTTCATTCCACACAAAATAACACCCAGAGTGTACATGAGGGCTATCAATGGCCGAATGACTGTTGCCATCTGCCCCTGACTCCCCCTACTCTGGCCTCACCCTTATGGTTGTCCTCCTTGCCTTGTTGGCTCTAACCTTCCTGGACCTTTCCTTGTCCTAGATTATGCTCCGCTCATTCCTCTCTTGGTGTGTCTGTGTGTATTGTTCTGTTACCTGGGATCCTCTTCCTCAGAAAGCCATATGACTCGCTCCCCCCGCCCCATTTTCATGACTCTGCTGGCTTATCAGAGACGCCTTCCCTAATTACCATGAACTATAAATTTCTTCTTGCTCCAATTACACTATATCTTATTACCTTGCCTTGTTCTTTTTCATGGCACTCACCACTCTCTGACATGTATTTATGTGTTAATTTAATAGCTCCCATTGAAGTATAGCCCTGGAGAATGGGAACTTGTTTGTCGTGTTCACTACTATACTGAGCATAACTAGAATAGCCCTTGGCATGTGGAGACTCAATAAACCTCTTTTGACTAAAGAAATATGTAATTGCAGTACAGTACTATAGATTTGAAGATAAGGGAAGTCCAGTTTGCTAGAAAAGCACGTAGGAAATCTCACGGGAAGCTTTCAAGGGAAGTAATACTCTAAGCTGAATTCTGAAGAGTGATAAATTAGACAGTTTAGGTCAGGAGAAGAGACTGAATAAAGTGGAATGTGGAAAACCAGGGATGCTAAAGACTCTCGAGGGACAGTCGCACGGACCACATAAGCCATGTGTGTCTCAGACTTTACCTGAAGAGCGATGAGGAACTACGTAGGTGTTTTAGCGGATGGGTATGGTCAGCATGACTTTTTTAAAGGTCAGTATGCCTACGGAAATGAGTTAGTTGTAGGGGTTTCAAAAAATGAAGGAGCAGATCCCATTTGAAAAGATATGGCAATAATCCAGGAAACATATCATAGAGTCCTTCATTGTGAGTAGTAGAAAATTTGGCAAATTGGAGGCAAACGAGATTGCTGAAGAAAACAGAAATGAGTAATTAATTGGCTACAGGGAAAAGAGTGAGAGAGAAGAGCCAATGCTTACAACCAGATTTATGTCTTAGGCAATTGGATGGATGGTTCTGTCCCCTGGGATTCAGAGGAAGATAATGAGCTCATTCGGATATGCTGTATCTGAGGTAACTTTAAGGCAGTTAGACATACGATCTTAAGTTCAGGAGAGAGGCATAAAAGAGGTGAATGTGGGAGTCTTCAGCATAAAGGTAGTATTTCCCAACACGGTGTTAGATGAGAACCAACCCTCCTGACCCCAAGAAGATTGTTAAGAGTATAAAACAGTCTCAGGGCGCCTGGGTGGCTCAGTTGGTTGAGCGTCTGACTTCGGTTCAGGTCATGATCTTCCAGCTCATGAGTTCAAGCCCCACATCGGGCTCTGTGCTGACAGCTCGGAGCCTGGAGCCTGCTTCTGCTTTTGTGTCTCCCTCTCTCTGCCCCTAACCCACTCGCATTCTGTCTCTGTCTCTCTCAAAAGTAAATAAACAGTAAAACGTAAAACAGTCTCCATGGGTTCAGGGCTAATGACACAATCTGAGGACTTGTGGGGTGGGAGGTCAAATTTCTCAATGATGTGCCAACTGAGGAGAGGATCCCGTGTTTGCAGTTACCCTAGGATGTTCGGTTCCTCCCACACAGGCTGACCACAGGCCCCCTCGATAGGAAAGCAAGGGAGAAGGAAAAGACTTTGCTATAGAGGTGTGATAAAAGGTATTCTGAATTTTATAATGACATTTATGGAAATGAATTTGATTATTGGAAAGTTGTGTCTTTACTAATACTAGTAGAGAAAAATAATTGAAACCCAAATTACCTTGACCTTTATTTTCCTCTCTTCCTCAATTTTAATGGTAAATACTATGGTATGCATCTCCTCCCACCCAAAATGTTTGTTTTTGTTGACTAAAGCTATCAGCAATAGCAGACCATTCTGAAGATTAGGATAAAAAAAACACAAAACAGACGAACCATGTTTTATTAAATTCTATTGGTTGAAAGCACATGAAAGAATTTCTCTTGTATGGGTAGCTCTATATTGCTTTTATCAAAATCGCCACGTCTTTGAAGACGACTTCTAATGACAATAGCGACATCAGTTCACCAGAGGAAAATAGTGCTCTGGGTTCTAGGGATCACCAAGTCTTTTCCAGTATTATAAAATATAAAAAAGTTCCCTCCCCAGATCTCTCACACATTAAAATAGTAAACAGCTTTGGTATAAAAGAAGATATGATATAAATATTTATAACTCACAGTACTCATGATTCCTAAAATAATCATGATTATGTGAGAATCTCTAGAAATCTACTAAGTTTCTGTGCCAGAGCCAATTTTAGAGTAAAAAAATCAAACACATGTGGTGCTGAATGATTGTAAGAGTGAGTTTCGACACTGAAGGGGCTATAAGCCGTAGACACTTATTGTACATAATTACTTTTCAAATACTGCCTTAAAGCTTCTTTTTCCTGTCTGTCATTGAAGATGTATTGAAGGATCCCTTTCCTAAAAAATACCGTTTGGGCCATATTTATAGATTAATAAAATAATACCCCTCCTTAGTAATGTTAACTTCCTTTTTATTCTGAGCACACAGCTTTTCCCTCTCATCTTTTGTCACCTTTCTGTCCTTTTGGCTTTTATTGTCATCATTTTATGCACCATCTTTATGCTTCTAACTACTTAAAACTTAGTTTCTTTCATGGAATCTTTGGCTCCGAGGTTTACTTGCATAAGTTAAGGCAGAGTACTTACAAATAAATAAATAAACAAACAAACAAACAAACAAACAAACCTAAACTAAAAGCTTTAGTAAATCCTTATTCCTGGAATAGCTTTTATATTCACCTCAGCACCAACACACTGGAAATGCTTAGTAGAAAGAAAAGACATAGATTCCAAAACATTAGGCCCAGCATGGAGTGAAGGTTTCAATTGCACTGATTCTGACTCTCAGATCCTCCATAAAACATCAGTGTTTAACCTTTGTTTCCAACTTGCCTCCCAGATTGAGAGAAGACTTAACTTGATGGGCCAGAGCAACATTGGCTGTGGAGCTGGAGTTTATCTGGAAACGTTTCAACCAAGCCGTTAAGTTGAGGGAAGCATACAAGCAAGGCCACTGCCAAGCTCTGAAGAAACATAAAACTTTCAGTGTGAATTTGTGAAAATATCTGAAGCTGCACAAACCAGGCAGGCTCTGAGCTGGGAGAAAGGAAGCCTGCATCCTAAGATGATCTCTGCTCTTCCAGCAACTAACTGTGTGATCTTGACTGGACCCTTGCCTTTTCACGGGTCAAACTCTTTATCTCCTTGTCTCTGAAATATTGCATGGGATCAGAATTCCAGATGCGGTTTATTTGATTCACACAGGGCTCTTCCTCTCTCCCTCCCTACTTCCCTTTCTTCTTGCTTTTAATCAAAGATTCTGGAGCATTTAAAAACTCCTCATAACAACAAGGAGATACCTCTACTCACCTGCCAGAATAGCCAAGATCCAGGACACTGAAAACACCAAATGCTGGTGAGAATGTGGAGTAACAGGAACTGTCATTCATTGCTTGTAGGGGTGCAAAATTGTACAGGCGATTTGGAAGACAGCTTGGTGGTTTCTTACAAAACCTAATATACTCTTACCATACCACCCAGCAGTTGGGCTCCTTGGTATGTACTCAAAAGAGTTGATGACTGATATCCACACAAAAGCCTGGACACAGATGTTTAAGCAGCTTCATTTATGACTGCTTAAATTTGGAAGCAACCAAGATGTCCTTCGGTGGGTGAATGGATAAATAAACTGCGGTACATCTAGACAACAGAATATTTTTCAGTGCTAAAAAGAAAATGAGCTATGAAGCAATAAAAAGAAATGGATGAATCTTAAACGCATATTACTGAATGAAAGCAGCTAATCTGAAAAGGCTACCTACTGTGCGGTTATGGACTCATATGACATTCTGGAAAAGGCACAACTATAGAGACGATAAAAAGATCAGTGGTTGTCAGGATTGGAGGGAGGGAACAATAGGTCATACATTTGTCCAGACCCATAGAATGTACAACACCAAGAGTTAACCTCGGTGTAAACTATCCACTCTGGGGAATAATGATGAGTTAATGTAGGTTTATCAGTTGTAACAAATGTAGCACTCTGGTGGGCAATGTTGATACTGGGGGAGGCTAGGCATGTGTGGGGGAAGAAAATATAACAGGAACTCTGTACTTTCCACCCTGTTTCTGCTTAGCTTTCATTTATCTAAGATTGCTACAAAAAGTAAAGGTTATTAATTAAAACATTTTTGGTGGCCAGGGCACCTGGTGGCTCAGTCGGTTAAGCGTCTGACTTTGGCTTAGGGTCATGATCTCGCAGTTCGTGAGTTCAAGTCCTCCATCGGGCTCTCTGCTGTCAGCGCGGACCCCACTTAGGATCTGTCTCCCTCTCTCTCTGCCCCTCCCTTGCTTGCTCTCTCTCCCCCTCTCAAAAATAAATAAACATCAAAAAAAAAATGTTGGTGGGTATTTGGAATTGAGAAGCCATGTGGCACATTGGAAATAACATGGCATTTGGGATCAGACAAACATTATTTGAAACTATACATGCGTGGGAGTATATGGGAAATCTCTGTACCTTCTGTTCAATTTGTTGTGAACATAAAACTGCTCTAAAAACAGTCTATTAAAAATAAATATAAAAAGTAAGTAAATATGAAAAGAAAACTAGGTTATTTATTTATTTTTGAGAGAGAGAGAGAGAGCGAGCACGCACTGGAGGGGCAGAGAGAAAGAGAAAAGTAGGTTATTTTACATGTAAATCTGTGTTTCCAATTTCTTATGCGAAATAGAAGATCTGGCAATGCAGAGCCTGGGTTCTCACATGGCTAAACCATCCCTTTTACGCGGGCACACCTTTGCTGATCACCACACTACCCCACTGGGCCCCCTTCATACATTAATATCTCTGACCTCACTACAGACTCGGGTTTGTGACCTAAGGGATTTCAGGTTTGTGATCTCTCTGATGCTTTCCTTTCATCTCAGAAAGTCTATAATTCTCAAGGGCAAACCAATAATTACATCTTATTTATATCACCACTTCAGCAGCCTGGCGAATAAGCTGGAAAACCTTAGTACAAGACCAGACTTAACTAGCATAACCAGAAATATTTTCTCCTCCAGATTTTCCTTGTAGGTGGCAGATTTTCTATATCATGTATCTTTCCACATGTTCCTTTGAACACAGTGAGTTTCTCTTTAACCGCCACATCCTCATAACCAGATGATGCATTTTTAAAAAAAATCAGTCTCCTGTTCTCCTGATTCTTTTTTTGAACTACAAAACACACAACTTTAAAACTTACGATGCCATTGCTTGATAATTTAACCAACTCCGGCTCAGATAGCTCCTCAGATGATCTAATCTTTTAGGGAAATAGATCAGTTGCCTTTTTCCTTTTTCCATCCCCATTTCCCATCTACTTCTCTTCTTCCACACCCAGTTTTCAACCCAATACACACTTCTTCCTTTTCTTTCTCATTCTTCCCTTTATCCCCATTCATGTCTCCCTCTTACCATTCCCCTTCTCTTCCCTTTTTTTTTTTTTAATTTTTTTTTCAACGTTTATTTATTTCTGGGACAGAGAGAGACAGAGCATGAGTGGGGGAGGGGCAGAGAGAGAGGGAGACACAGAATCTGAAACAGGCTCCAGGCTCTGAGCCATCAGCCCAGAGCCCGACGCGGGGCTCAAACTCACGGACTGCGAGATCGTGACCTGGCTGAAGTCGGACGCCCAACCGACTGCGCCACCCAGGCGCCCCTCCCCTTCTCTTCCCTAAGCACTATCTGCCTCCCCACCAACCCTCATCTCCATTCTGCCTTCTCATCTCCCTAAGTGACAGGAAGGAGAATTAGGAAGCAAAGAGGTAAGGCAGGCACCTGGAGCCTGTTTCCAAAGAGTTTTCCATGTTTCCTGTTAAGTTCAGGGCCATAGGTACATTTAACTTGTTTTCTTTCTTTTTTTTTTTTTTAACCAGACAATGCATCTTGCAACATCATATATATATAATCAAAATTGGAGTTATATCCAGTATTATTGAAGATGAAACATTTTCTGTTAATTTGTTTCTTTTTTTTAATGTTTATTTATTTATTTATTTTGAGAGAGAGAGAGTGTGTGAGCATATGGGCATGTGCATCACAGTGCATGCACAGGAGGGGCACAGACAGAATCCCAAGCAGGTTCCGCACTGTCCGCATAGAGCATGACACAGGGTTTGATCTCGGGAACAATGTGATCATGACCTGAGTTGAAATCAAGAGTCAGACCCTTAACTGACGGATCACCCAGGTGCCCCTCTGTTAACTTTTTTCAAATGCAACTTATAAAAGGAATCTGCATGACCATGATATAAAGTTGCTTTCTGGAAGCAGGATTAGTTTAGGATCATGAATCTTATGGGAACTTTTAAAATAAATGTGTTTGAGGCTCAAATCCTCTAACTGGCTTTTCTTTGTTTCTAATTGTAATATTTTGAAGCATTGTGAAAACTGTCCATTTCTCCTTCTAGGATACATGACTATTTTCAGTGTTCCTCTTTGTTATTATGCAATACTTACCTTGTGACATCTGACTACAATCGATATCCCCTCCCCTGTATCATTCAGTCCTTTGCTGATCTTTGAAATAGATGTGTCTTTTTCAAAGCTAACAGGCCTGAATTTTACTATTATTTCTAATTTACTGCTTTGTTTCCTTCTCTGGCATTGTGCTGTCTTCCTGAACAAAATTCTTGATTATAGTTGATTCATCCTCATTATTGTTCTGACATCAAGAATGGTCTTTAATAACAAATTTATATTGAAATTGGTTACTTTTCTGATGGGGTTTGGAGTTTCTCCATAAGAGCCAGATCTTTAAGATTTTGAAAAGCTATTTTCTCATGCTTATTCCTTTTCTTTTGAACAAAACTGAGTCTCATTTTATTCTCATTTATTTATGCTATAACTGATTTTAATTTTCTACTTGTGGAAAGTCAGTTCTAAATTTAACTAGTCTGACCCCTGACAAGTCCCACTCTGCTTAAGCATTTTCTTAGGGAGACTCAGTTTAAGGGTCTCTTCCAGGCCAGCGTGATGAGTTTTCTGCCAGCTCATGTAAATTGTTCCATCCCCAGACAAAAGCATCAACTAAATTACTTGTTACATCAGGTACTTACTAAGGGACAACAGGTATTTGGGTGTTAAAAACAAAGAGGAAAGTGTCATTAAGTATAATCTTTTCGGGACGTTGGGTGGTTCAGTCAGTTAAGCGTCCGACCTCGGCTCAGGTCATGATCTCATGGTTTGTGAGTTCGAGCCCTGCGTCGGGTTCTGTGCTGACAGCTTGGAGCCTGGAGGCTCCTTCAGATTCTGTGTCTTCCTCTCTCTCTGCCCCTCCCCTCCGTATGCTCTGTCTCTCCCATTCTCTCTCAAAAATAAGTGAACATAAAAAAAAGCATAATATTTTCATTGTCTTTCTCCTAGCGTACATTAATTTTAGGGGGTAGGCATTCTTTTCCTTGGGACAAGTACTGATTTCCATAGCTGTGGAAAGTGATGCCCTCTTGCCGTGGCTCAGGGACACAGAGTTACCTTTTCATGTCTCGGAGAGATAAGCAGGGTAGATTTGGATCCCTGAGCAGCATCTAATCAGGGACAATGTAATGTCATGCAAAGCAACCTTGGTCTGTGACTCAGGATCAGGCTTTCCATATTGCTCCTACAAAAGACTATAGCCGTCAGAAGAAAACTAATTTTTCATAAGCTTGTCTCCCCTAAGCAGAAGACATGATTTTTCATTGCCTCATTTCCTGATAAGGTACAAGTCTACTTACATTGGCTGAAAGCTTTACTTCATGGTAGGAGATACTCTCAATAAATCTTAATAGGTCTTCTAACCAGTACAAAGATTTCTGATATGTAGACTATTTTATGAGAAAAAATATGTATAGACGATTTTACTAATTTAGGAAGGCAATATTAGGAAGTGGTATGAGCTCAGGCTCTGGAATCGGACACCTTTGATTTAAATATTGGCTTTATCTTTGGTTCTAATATGAGTATGCCCACTTAGTACATGTGTAGTCTTGAATAAGGAATCTATCCTTTGTAGACCTCAGTTTCCAAACTTGTAAAATGTGCATAATAATACATTCATATTTCATAGGTTTGCTGTAGTGATTAAATGTGCCAATTCATGTGAAGGCCTTAGAACAGTGTCTTAGCATTAATTAAATACTAACTCTTGTTATATCAAACCACTTGATGGTTAGGCTTGCATTTCCTTTCTGTTTTCTTTGATAGTGTCCTTTCAGATCATTAATACCCACTAATATTTTGAATTTATCTGTGGGGAGTGCTGCAAGTAACATACTCTGTTCTCTTTTGCCTCAGAAGACGTGCTCAGCTCCTTTCTGTGACTGGAGTGTAATTAAATAATTGGGCTCTTTACCTCTACCTTCCCCATCTTTGCTTGTAACTAGTGTTTGACTTACCTAAACATAGTACGTGTTGAGGAGGATGTATATGGCATAAATAGTCCTTGGGACCAAGGTGATTTGAGATTTTTAAGCTTAAGGAAGGCTTTGTAGAGTGAGTGGCTGAAGCTTCATATCCTGGCACAATAAGACCAAAAAAAAAAAAAAAAAAAAAAAAGACGATTTCCAGAAAAGACTCCTGAGGACAAGCACTTTGACCCGGAGATGAAGGTCTCAGAGAGACTCATTTCACTAGCTTCTCTTGCAAATGACTCCCACCACTTTTTTAGGAATGCAGGTTTTGAAAGCTGTTTTGAAGAGATTTAGTGAATTATGTACAATTATGAGTGTGGGTTTTTAATCATAAAGCTTTGGTTAAAGTTTGTGCTCTCGTGAGTCGGTTTTGAGATGATGAATCTGGGGCTTACTCTTTTTAAGTTCCTTAAAATTTCCTGAGCTAGATTGGTCTCTCTGTTCTCTACTCTGAAGACTCTAGGGAAGCTGTGCCACTGAGTAGTGACTGCAATGATAGTACTATAGTTAATACAATAAATTAATATATAATTAATTATATATGCTATATATGTATATATGTATGTATATGTGTGTGTGTGTGTGTGTGTATATGCTTTCTAAAATCTAAGGTGAAGATTATGGTTACTGTTTATTAATCAACTGCCCTTTGTAAAACAGCTACTCTGTACCAATACATGTGCTAAGTGAGGGACTTTGCCTGGGTTATTTCCTATCTATATCCTCCAACTTGCAAAATAGGAACGAAAATACTATTTTATAGATAAGAAAACTGACACTCATAAAGGTTAAAAGAACTTATTGTGGGGCGCTTGGCTGGCTCAGTTGGCAGAGCATGTGAGTCTTGATCTCAGGATTGTGAGTTCAAGCCCCACCTTGGGCGTGGAGCCTTCTTAAAAAAAATGAAAATAAAACAAAACAACTTATCCTGGACTTATTTGTAATTATTTTACAATGACTTAGGAATATTCTTTTCGTGCACTTTGCATGAAAGTGACTGCTGTTGGAGCACTTTTTCCACCATCTGTGTATGTATACCACATTTTCTTAATATTGTAATTTCAAAAAAAGCAGAGTGTAATCCACTAGTTTTTATTTTAAAAATATGATCGTCTCACCCCCTCCCATTTTCTTTTTCTTCATCCAGCTCGATCCCATTTCATGACTCACTGGTTGTTTCCAGCCTACCCGATTGCTGGACTCTCTCACACAAACTCAGTCCAGATGAATTCCTTGCAGAACTGGGCTTCTTTCTTTCCGGCAGCGCAAACACTTTGATTCGGATCCTAATTAATGGAAAGGTATCTTTATTTTTAAGCTCACCATACCTCCCAGAAATCTACCAGGTTTTAAACATTTTTAGCTTAGAAAATACCTGATACCCAGTAAGCGAAATCACATTGGAATGTCTTTGTAATCATTGGCCAGATTCAGTGAAATAACCAACTTGTCATGATGTCGCTCATTTTTCTGTAATGATTGCCTGCCCACAAGACCACAGGGTAGTCTGAAGTTGGGAAATCCACCCCCCCCCCCCCACCCCAGGGCAGAACTGATCTGTGGAAGGAGGAGTTCAAATATGATATGGTCACATTAGCGATGCTGCTATTCAGTTTTCCAAGACTGACTGCTTAGTCTAAAACTTGTGCTATAGGAGTAGAATTTTCCTATTTCTTTTTTAAATATCCGAAATACCATATTCTGGCTTTTAGTCCATAGGAGGGCAATGTTGAGCTGCAGGAAAATCCTTCCAGTGTTGTGCAAAAGAACATATAGAACTGATTAATTTAAAAATTAATGAATTGAAACAAATTAACTAATTTAAACATACTACAAGATGACAGTTATTTAATAATATCCCCACGTCGAATACAGACTGGCTTAGTGTTTGTCATACTGGTAGTTAATTTGTAAATTGATGTAAATTATCCTTGTCACTTAAAGCCAAATGATTGCTGTCCCTTCGGAGAAGGCTGTGGTCTCCTTTGTGCAGCTTTTCTTCATTTTAGATGTTGGAAACACTTAAATTCTTTACAAGTAGAATATTCTTTTATATTTTTGTGCACGGTCTGCTGCTGATGGCTGTGCTTAAAGAGATAAGAATTCTTATAAGTTCAAATTTCTCGTCCACTGTGAGATCTTTCTCTGGTTAGGAATATGAGGTTGCCTTTAAATGCTAACATAAGGCTCTCAGAACAAAGAGTTAACCAAATGTAGTATTTAAAGGGAGTTATAAAGAACAAGACAAAATTAAACTCCAGTCAAATTTCAAGGTATAAAATTGGTCACATATCAGAATTATTTCCATTAGAGGATCCATTGACCAATACAACACACAGTCATTTCACCCTGTATTGAAAACACGTCTATCTTAAATTTTTGAAGCAAGCACTGTAAATAGAATTTCAATATAATTATATATTTGTGTGGGAAAGTAACACATTTTGTGTTGCTCTGAAGTCTTACCTGCCTCTCCTACATTGAAAAAGCAATTTCTCTTCCCTCTGAATGGCTAGATGTCCATTTACCAGAGCGTAGTGACAGGGATCTGGTTGTTGCTGCCTTAAGGCATATCATCTGGCTGCAGGAACACGGTGCATTTTGGTGGTGATTTTGTTCCTGAGTCCAAGGAAGCAATTAATAGAGGTGGCAAGCCACTGCAACATTAATGATAATGCTCAACATTTATTAAATGCTTACTACATATCAAACACTGTTATCTAATATCTATTGATTTATTTAACCCTCACGAAAATGCCATAAGTTCTAATCCTAACAGCATTTATCAGAGGAGGAAGCTGAGTTGCAGAGTGAGTAAATAACTAGTTCAAGGTCACAGAGCTTCCCAACGGACAGAGCCAGGCACATTCCAGGGGCCTTGCTCCTCGTCACCATTTCCAGGTTAAAAATAGAGTGGATAAGAGACCAGGAGAGGTGATACACAGAGCCTTTCCAAGGAAAAGGGGAAAAAATATAAATGCTAGAAAACATGGTAAACATCCTCAGTATCTTTTGTTTAAGCGGTACTTCTTTGGAGATATGCGTGCATGGGAAGGGGCAACGGTGCCACTGAGGAATGTCAGTGTATCATTTACTCTTTCCATCTGCCTGTATGTCTTAACATGTATGAATGCCGAATTTGTTCTTTTTATATTATAATACTATGATAAATGGATTATAATTTCCTGGAGGGTAGAAATTTAATTTTGCAATTCTCCATGTCTTCCGTTAAATCTGATCCAATAGCATCATGTATGCATGTGGTAGATTTGGAAAACTAAATAATTGATGAACAACAAAAATTTTCGCAGGGCTAAAGGCAGATATCTGTGAAGTCAGAGTCAGAAATCGTTGACCCACAATTTTTAAACCATAGTTTAGATCTTTGGGGGATTTATTCTGCTTATTTACAACCCAGAAGAATTGTTTGGGGCTGAACTAATACCTGGATGATTCAAACTTTAACCTCATTAGAGAAAGTGTTTTTTTTTTTTTTTTTTTTTTTTAAAGTTGAGAGAGAGAGAGAAAAGGAGGGCTCAGAAAGAGAGAGAATCCTAAGCAGGCTCCATGCTCAGTGCAGAGGCAGGCACAGGGCTTGATCTTATGACCCTGGGATCATGACCTGAGCTGAAATCCAGAGTCAGACACTCAGCCAACTGAGCCACCCAGGTGCCCCAAAGTGGCTTTTATATAATGATCAGTAGGTATCTTCTCCTGTATAGTTATTTTACTTTTAAAAGACGATCTCTGATTTACCATGTTGAACTTTAAGATTATATGATAATTTGAACCCCATATGAATTTTTAAATGGACATGGTTGGTATATATGTAGACAACTGCTTGACTAAGTACTTTTAATTTCTTATCTAGAAGTAAGTAGCACTACATAATTCTTGCAAAAATGTACTCAAACATTGAATTCTCACCTCGAGGGCATGTATTTATTCATTTAATGAGATTTAGAACTCTATGTTAACTGGTATTCTTCAAGAAATTACACACACAGGGAGGAGTGCGTAGTTTAGCATAGTAAAGAAATCCTACACAAGGAGGGGACATTAGTGCACCTTTGGTTGTGTCCGTGCATGAGCAAGTTGTGCATGTGTAGCTGTGTGTGCATGATAATAGAAAGGAAAACAGATGTAGAACAACACAAAGTAAGGGATATAGATTTTATATAAAGAGGAGACGTAAAGAGAAAAAATTTAGAGACTAATCAGGGAAGGCAGAGCAAAGGAGGACTGGATGGATTAAAGCAATTTGCGCAGTAATTTTCCCATTTCCTTGTTCATCCTTGGCCCATTAATAAAGGGTTCTAATTGAATATGTGCAGTGATAGGACCCATAGGTCATTTCAATGACTCTGCAGCTGTGTGCATACACAGTGCAGGTAATGTCACTGGGCTGGCGCTACATCACATTAGGATGTAGGAGTACGTTTGCACGTCCCATCCCATCCCACCCAGCAATAGGTGCTAAAGCTTCCCTGGAAACCTCCCATCCTCAGGTTTCTCACTAGGACATGGAGAAATACGAAAAACTTGCCAAAATTAGAGAGAGAGAGAAAGAGAATGAGAGCAAAGGGAAAAATTAATGAAAGATAGGAAAAACATTTTTGGATTGAAATTTGAATTTGGTTCTATGAGAACAACTAGGAATTAAAGCTATGATAAGATCCTAACTCCATATCATAAAATAACTTCCATTCCTGGCTTCCACACTGCTTATATGTTATCCAAGTCAGTTAATAGTGACTTTGAGTGGAATCATTTCCCTCCATCATCCAATTTGTTCCAAGTCATGGACTGAAACTCATTCCTCTCCGTAGAAATCAATACATTTCTTGTTCAAATTTGATTAAATCCAGGACCACCCAAAGCTGAAAGGGTCAGATCAACTGAGCAGGGAGAGTAACAGCTTTATCTGTTCAAATTTTACTAATGTTATTCTTCATTTCTAACAACTCAGGATTTCAGAGAATCTTCCAGCCTAATTAAAACAACAGCCCATGTCATTTTGAACACCAGAAAATCTCACCAGACCGAAGGCTCACGTGTCACCTTCACGAAGGAAGCTTTTCTCTGAGGAAGCGGGTCAGGAAAAATGTCTAGGAGTTTAATCAGGACGTGAAAGATCCAAATCTTGGCTCAGCTCTTTCACAATTAAAAGAGAAGAGCATTTTTTAAGTGATTACAATCTTTTCTATATCTAAATAAATTTTTTCTCACAATAGCTTCAGATTTCCTGAGAAAATTCAGAGAGCACACAGAGTTTCCTCATATACTACACTGAGTTTCCCCTATTGTTAGTATCTTTTATGACTATTAAGATTGGCCACAACTAATGAACCAGTATTGATATAGTATTGTGAACTAAACTCCAAAACTCCAGCCTTTATTTTTTTTTTATTAATTTTTCTTTAATGTTCTTTTTTCCGGTCCCAAGTCCCATCTAGAATCCCAGATTATATTTCATCCTCATGTCTCCTCAGGCTCACGTCTCCAGCAGTTTTCTTAGACTTTGCTTGCTTTTTTACGACCTTCAGTTTTGCGGGGTACTGATAAGATATTTCGTAGAATGTCCCTCAATTTGGGGTTGTCTGATGTTTTTCTCAGATGAAGAGCAGGTTATGGTTTTTTGAGAGAAAGACCACAGGGGTGAAGTGCCATTCTCAACATTATTCTTTTTTCAAGCCCGGCTAGTAGTCTTAGGACTGTTGTTCTAAATTCTTGCTTGGATAAGTTGCTTTTGTCTATTATGAGGAAATCCCTGGCTAAATTTCTGTCTTTTGCATGCTTTAAATATTTTTAATGTGCATTTATTTTTGAGAGAGAGAGAGAGTGAGCGAGCAAGCGCGAGACACAGAGCAGGAACAGGTGAGCGGCAGAGCGAGAGAGGGACACAGAATCGGAAGCAGGCTCCAGCCTCTGAGCAGTCAGCACAGAGCCCAAGGAGGGGCTTGAACTCACAGACCATGAGATCATGACCTGAGCCGAAGTCGGCAGCTCAACCCACTGAGCCACCCAGGAGCACCTGTCTTTTGTGTGATTTAAAAGCTTATTGTGTATCCTGCACCTGAGAGTACCGCTATATTAAAAAAGGGCCTCGCACTTCAGGAAGTGTTTCTGGTGTATGCTGCGTGCAGTCTGCGCTTGCATTTTGGCTGCTCTTTCCCGCTGGTCAGTCCTCTGCAGAGCTCCTCCTTGCTTGCAGTGGGGAGTGTTTGGAACTTTAGCTAGATGTGCTTTGATTTGCTTGTTAAAATAAACCTTGCACCTGCCACGCTGTCTTCTTCCAACTGTGGAGATCCTTCTGCCAGTCTTCGGATCGATTTGCTGGCTGTTCCAAATTATCTGACCTTGCAGCTGTGTTTGAGGGACGGGGAAAGCCCAGGGTCCCCACACTTCTCATTTTCACTCCTTGAGCCATGCTCAACATTCTAAACAAAAGGTACGTACTGTCCACATGATGTGAACCTTTATCACCTAGAAAAGGTAGCGTTTGCCAGGCTTCTCCACTGTGAAGGGACTTGTTCCTCCCACCGCCGATTCCATTCTGTAGTATTTGGAAATAAATCACTGAACATAGCCCACAAGTAAATGGTGAGGAATTAAGCTTCACCTCCCTGGCAATGGGAGCTAGCTACATAATTATTTACATAATGTATTTGGAATTTACCTGTAGAGGAGATTTGTCTTCTATGCCCCATTTATTTGTATATTTATTCTATCACTTATTTATCTCACTATGGATTCATGGATATTTATTTTATACTTTCAGTTATAATGAAATGGTATGTTATTCTTTTCTGCTCCAATTGTTCCAGCTTTGGCCATTTGGAGCTCTTTCAGTTGGCTTCTGTGCCCTTTTGATGTCATGCCGCTACTCTTTTGTCTTTTGCATGCTTTCTTACTTTCTGCCACCTCAAGATGCTGTGGGTCCATCTTGTCCCAGTCCTACAGCCAGTTCTTTCTTCAAGGAGAAATTGGAGAGTGGTTTTAGAAGACAAGATTTGGGCACAGACCATATAGTCATTCATTAAAAAAAAAAAAAAAAATTAACGTTTATTTCTTTCCTGGGAGAGAGAGACAGAGTGTGAGTAGGGGAGGGGCAGAGAGAGAGGGAGACACAGAATCCGAAACAGGCTCCAGGCTCCGAGCTGTCAGCCCAGAGCCCAATGCAGGCCTTGAACTCATGAGCTGTGAGATCATGACCTGAGCTGAAGTCGGATGCTTACCTGCCTGAGCCACCCAGGTGCCCTACTATATAGTCATTCTTAAAAGTTACTTTTTACTTGTATGTGGCTGGTTATTTTCTGTTGGGCATTGTTGGAAAAACGACTCCTCATACTGCCTCCAAATGAAGCAGCATGAGATACCTGGGTATTGGGTGTTTTGTCTGTGTTTCCTTTGTGTTTTTTTTTTTTTTTTTCACATTAGTTAGAAGCCCTGGATGTTCTTGGGTATCTTTGATTCCATTTTCCACCTTGAAAAAAGAAAGTGAAGTGTGGACATTCAAAGACACTTCTGTGAATTCCAGGTTAATTGTTATTAAAAATGACTTCAGTGTAAATTAATCCATTTTACTTTTTTTGATCAGTAAATTCTACCATTTGTCAGAAATCATCTGACAGGAATTTAAAAAAAAATTTTTTTTAACGTTTATTCATCTTTGAGAGACAGGGAGAGACAGCATGAGCAGGGAAGGGGCAGAGAGAGGGAGACACAGAATCCGAAGCAGGCTGCAGGCTCTGAGCTGTCAGCACAGAGCCTGACGCGGGGCTTGAACTCACCAACTGCGAGATCATGACCTGAGCTGAAGTTGGACGCTCAACTGACTGAGCCACTCAGGCGCCCCAGGAATATGAATATATATATATATATATATATATATATATATATATATATATATTTTAGAAGCCAAGTTATAAATTGTCTGGCTAGTCTCATTAGAACACGATTTAACCCTCCTTATTTTCTAATGAGTTGGCAAAGGAAAGGGATACATAAAGAAATGTCTTTGTATTGATGTAGATCGTACCTGAGATAGAGTAGTGTAAATAAAGGCACACACTATCATAATAATAATAAAACCATGTCTAATGTATAATCCTAATTTCCCAGAACAGATGTGCTGATGTTCATCTCATTAGTATATTTGCATAAACAATAATATTGGCCTCATTATCAACAATTATGTAGGAGTTCTTTAAACTATTATTCAGTCCCAAGTTTCATAGCACCTACCAGCCGGGATAGGCTAGGCCGGTGGTTCAAAAAGTGGGCTCCCTGGACCAGCAGCAGCACCATCACCTGGGAACTTGTTAGTCTGCTTTTAACAAAGCCTCCAGGTGATTCTGATGCAAACTGAAGTCTGGGAAACGCTGAAGTCCAGGTGTGAGTGGCAACCTGGGGCGGTTCCCGGGTGTAATCTGGAACCCGCCTGTGTCCTAGAGGGCGGAGGGAGACTGAAGAAAAGAGGCAGACCTCTGCAGGTTGGTGGGTGGCAGGTTTGATAAGGGAACCCATATCCGAGGCTTGTCTTGGATAACCACAAGAGGCTAAGTCTCCACACCAGCTTCCCAGATCTTTAGAGTTTATATAGGGGCCTTAACTGGATTCAGTCATGTGCACCTTCCAGGTGGTCTCAACACCACCTCCCTAAACCAAGGCTATGCCCTTGGGCAGCTTCTGGGAGCAGGAAGTCATGCTGAGTGCACATTCCAAGGACAGGGGAGGGAGTAGGTAATTTCTGATTGCTGAGGTCCGTTCATGGGTCAACCGGTGGTCACATCTTCTCAGCCACCTCCTGCAATACTCTATCCCTTGTGACCAGCTCTTAGAGTCTCATATGAACCCCTCTTCCACCATGTGCCCTGAGCAGTCAGCAAGGGGTTTCACGAGCATGGAGGTGGCTTGTTTGGAGGCTGTCTGGCTGCATTGGAGGCAGATAACACAGCAATAATACAGGTACATGCAAAAGAAAACACAGATGATGACAATGGTTCCTAAAAATCAATGACAGTTTTTTTCCACCAAGAGCCCCATGATCTGAACCACTGACTTATTAGTTCCTCAAGGCTGAGGATCAGATCAGTCAGGACATTTGTTTGTATCCTCATGTGATTTAATAAAGATGATACATTATGAGTCTCATTAGGTTTAAACACACAATATTCTGTATGGATAATGGCACAGGTGCTGCCTCATGAGGAAGTAATAATGTCCAAGGCCTTCCTATGTTGGAGGACAGCTTTTCTCATTAGAGACATTCCAGTGTTCAATAAAGACAGGTTTTGTTGGTTATCATTAAAGTCTTGCTGAGTGAATTCAGTGAGGGCTTCTATGGGTGCTATCATGTCCTTCGGGACAATGGAGGGAACAAAGACAGTGGCCAAATAATTGTACTGGTGGAAAACAGAACATGCCCAGCTGGCTTTAGGGAAATAGAGGTTGGCAGCTTTAGGGACTTGACCTGGTTGTATATACCATACATATTGGCTGGGAGAGGGAGCACTGCCAGGCATGAGGAGATGGTCTAGGGGTGGGATATGCCAGACAAAGATCCTTACTTTCTCCCCTATTTCAGTGGTGTATGTTCCATCCCAGACATAGTGTGCTTCAACAGATCCAGTTTGTAGCACGACAATGGGATTCCAGTGGAGACTGAGAAGTCCACCCTCAGTGGTGTAAAGTAACTCACTCATCCTGGTGAGTTGTAACTTCTTGTACATGACTCCTTTCCCAGGCATGGTGGAGCTTAGTATTGTCAGCAGCACTGCATATTGATTTACAGTGAGAGGGCAATGGCTGTTTCCTGTGATTTCCACAGCAGTATGGTTTTGGGTATCTGGGTAGAGGTCTCTAGTCTGGCATATGGGGCGAGAGGCCCAATGGTTAATCATTCAAATGTATTAAAGCATGGGACAGTATTTTAATTCTCCCAGCCAAAGTGGCTTTACCTTTTAGTAACTTAATCTGTTGCTTTCATATTCCATTTTTCTTTTCTACCAACCTTGCTGCTTACAGATTATAGGAGATATGAAACCTTTGTTCAAAATCATGTTCTTTTGCCCAGGCTTACATATCATGATCTTTGAAATGTGACCCCTGACTGTCTATCAACAAGGGTAGACACACATGGTACTTGGCTTCCCTAATATACTAATGGTGACACAGGAAAGCTTGGGTTAGGATGGATGCAGTGCCTGAGGTAGATTTAGAATCCCCACTCAGAAAGAAGGGGCCAATATGGCCAATTTGCCAGTTATTCACCAATCAGGATCTCTGGAAGATGGACCCAAATTCTTCTGGCACTTACCTCGGGCATTGTTTAGAACATACATGACGTGCCATTACTACATTAACCAAGTATTTTAAGGATAATTGACATTCTTGCCAATATACCAACCCACGCAGTTACAATGGTGGACACTCTTTCTATTCACCCCTTGTGCTGTATCTACAGAAGGGTCAGTCAGTAGAGCTCATATCTGAACGAGGGAAACATCTTTCTGACTGCCAGAGGATATCAGTTCCTCATGGGCCAGGATGTGGAAAAGCGTGAAGACTGGCTCAGGTTCTTGCAAGGCAAATCAGATGCCTTTCCATATATCCTGACCACACAGGGGTTTATTCCAATCCTTGGCTTCCCACTGTCTGAGTCATTGGGTTAATCCCCTTAGAACACCCCCAACTTTCAGTGCAAAGGGTTAATGGCCAGGGCTCATCGGTGATCATTGGCCAAACTCCTCTGAGTTCATCTCAATGTCTGCTGTGGTTTATTCCTTCTTGAGAGACTCCACCTGGAGGAAAACTATGAACATTGCTAAGAACTGTTTGCATTATTGGAATATATTGTTTTTTTGTCCACTTCCAGAGTTGGGACCAAAATCCTGGAGGCACTCTCCCCTTCCATTTTCTCTGCCAGATTGCCAAACTCATACCTTCTGGAGTCATAGATGCATCTAACTCAAATGGCAGCGCTGCTTGGAAGATGTCCAGACCTTTAATCTACTTCATGGATACTTTTGCTTTCTTAGAGGTGGTTTCCTGCTCTGATTCCAGTTCCACATGTGCCCTTTCTTTATCGGGTGGTATAAATGATGGAGGCACTCTCAGGTGGGGAGTAAAAGTTCTCTAAAATCCCAAGGTTCCTACAAAGGCTTGCATTTCCTTTACAGTCTTAGGAGTTGGATAGGTTTGCATCTTTGTAAACACAGCATTAGGGGCAATATATGTCTTACCAAATGATTCCTCAAATTTTATGATGGTGCCTGGGCCTTGGATTTTCGGTCAGTTCATTGTCCATCCTCTCCTTTGCAGATGTTCTGGCAAAGCCTGCAGCAGAGGCAAATCTTCACATGTTAAGATTATATCATCAATGTAATGGGCCCATTTTATTGATGTAGGGAAGGAGAATAGGGACAGTTCTCAGGCTACCATTCTATGACATATAGTGGGGCTGTACAGGTAAACTTGGGGAAGTATTCAAAAGGTCCATTGTTGTCCCTCCCATGTGTAGGTAAATTGATCTTGTGGCTCAGTGCCAGTGGTATACTGAAAAAGGTATTTGCTAAGTCTAGTTGATCATGGTATATTCCTAGGACTATGGCCAAGGTATCTAAGAAGGTGGCAATGTTGGGCACAGTTGCATGAATGGGGAACACTACTTTGTTCAATGCTTGGTAGTCCACCATCATCTACCATGAACCATCTTGCTTTTTTACTGGAAATATGGGGTTGTTGAAAGTACTATGGGAAGGACATAACAGACCCGTTTGATGCCGTTCTTGGATAGTTTCTTGCGTGTCCTGATGCCCTCCAGGCAATGTATATTATTGGACAGTTACCATTCTTCATGGGGGTGGCAGGATTACCAATTCCCAAATGGCATTTGTCCATGAAACTGGGTTGATTATTCTAACCTGGAGGTGAAATTCACCTATAGAGGTTTTCAGAGTTTGACCTTGTCGGGTATCAATGCCCAGTATGTTCTCTGGCATTGGAAAGCTGAAAATCTCATGTTCTTGGGAGCGGAATGCTCTATTTGCAGTGTCAGAAGGATCTTCCTGACCATAAGTGTTTGCCCATTGTAACCATCAGTGGTGTTGAGAGAACCAGAACACTTCTGAGGGTTACCATGTCCATGTACTAGAGTTCGTTTGGCTCCAGCCGGTATTCACCAGCGCTGCCGCCTTTTGTTTATTTCTGGAGAACCAGGAAATAGTGAGCTCAATGAGGCCTCTAATCACCTCCAACTCTCACCTGGAGGCAATCTTGGCTTGCATCTTCTGCCTGGGGTGTGGGAGGTAGTTGTGATAGCCGTATAGCCTTTTGAGCTCTCTCTATTTTGGGGGTCTTTCATAGAGCCTGTACCCATTCTTGGGATTTGTCAGTTTCCCCTAGATCAACAATGGACTGTCTAACATCATAAATATCTTGTCCCACAACTGGGTTCAGCACGGATATCGTTACCCCATACCAGGTGCTAGAATATCTTAGCTTTTATTACTGCAATGAATGTGGTCCAATCAGGACCTTCAAAGACAGAAGTTTAGATTGTCTCATTCTCAATTCCCTAAGAATTTGTTGTACATCTTGTACAGATTTCCCCAGGTCTCACATGTCCAGGGAGTTCATACTCATTGGGTCAAGACTCCTTGAGAGATAGAATAATCTATAAGGGAATGAGTGCCTTGAATCCCCCAAGTGCCATGAGGGTGCTGCCAGAGGACAAAGTGCATGATGGTGATGTTGTTCATTTTCTGTGCCTCCTGCCCAGAGAAATGCCATTGTTCCCCCTACCCCATAGCTGCCCTAGCCATGTCTGCATAGTATCCCTGGCCTTCTACCTGAACTTGGCAGCTATATCAATAAGCTCAGTGGAAGTATATTGTCTCATCATGAATGTCTCCTGAATTGGGGGCTGCCCTGCTGGCTGAGGTTGTTGTGGCTATGCTTTTGCTTTCCTTTGTATTAGGGGTCAGATGGCAGGGGCATTTGGTCTATTTCACTGTCAATCACAATATCTTCCTCTTTACTCTCATCACTTTCTGAGGGATTTCACCTGTGAGCCACCCAATCAAGCTTAGTTACAAACCCTGGACCTTAATCCGTGTCAGCTTGCCCCCGCCCCACCAGCTTTACAAAATGGCAGGCTAAGTTTCTCCACTTCATCATCCTGCTCTCCTGCCTTGTCTGCCGGCGCTGAAGCTAGCTGAGTAGTGAACAACTGCATATTCATCTCTAACCTCAGGTCTTCTTTCAGCTCTCTGGCTTGACCTTCAGTCTCTGTTAGGCATTGGCCTCCAGTTGAACTGCCCACGGAAGAGGCCAGCCCACGGCTCAGCCAAGCATTTCTGTGCTTTGCACGGTGAAGTCTGCACAGTTCTGCAAGCAAGTGCGTTAGACCAGCTGGCATTTTCCCAGGTGTCCCCTCATACCAAGGCTCTGTCCCCAGGCTCTTATATACAGGCCGTGTCTCTTCACCGGGAGGTCCCCGGCTAACGCAGGATTTTCCCCACCGATGACTCTTCCCCAAGGACCATTTCTCTGTGTCTCCTGGCTGCTGTGAATTGTGTGTTCACAACCTGAAGAGCATCTGGGGTATAATCTGAAACTTCCCTCAGCTTCGAAGGGTACGAAGAGGCTGAAGAAAGAGGAAGACCACTCCAGACAGGTAGGTGGGAGGTTAAAAAAGCAAGGGAACTCATTTATTTGGGCGGCTGCAGGATGAGTAGGTCTCCACACCCACACGCTGTATCTGAGAAGTTTATATAGAGGTCTTAGTGGATTCAGTCATGTGTACTGTTCAGATGGTCCAATACCGCATCATTATCTCAAGGCTGTGTCCTTGCGGCAGCTTCTGGGAATGGGTGAGGCAAGTAGAATGCACATTCCAGGGAAAGGGGGAGGGGAGAGGAGCCTCTGATTGCTGGAATCCAGCTCTGGGGTCAACAGTGTTCACATCCTCTCCATGACCTCCCCCAACACCAGGTTATGCTGCAACTCCAAACTTGGGTGGCTTAAAACACTAAAAGTTTGTATTTGAATCAAAATACATGTGTGCTATGCTGGTGGAGGGGCGCTTAGTCACTAGGCAGCTGGAGAGACAGAGGCCCCTCTACAATGTCTGTTTCTGTGGTAAAAGCAGCTGGGAAGTAAAACACACTGACTCTTTATTCTTGAGACAGAGACAGAGCGTGAACAGGGGAGGGGCAGAGAGAGAGGGAGACACAGAATCCGAAGCAGGCTCCAGCCTCTGAGCTGTCAGCACAGAGCCCGACAAGGGGCTCAAACTCAGGAACTGTGAGATCATGACCTGAGCCGAAGTTGGATGCTTAAACGACTGAGCCACCCAGGCGCCCCAAAACATACTGACTCTTAAAGCCTCTTCTGGGAAGTGACATTTGATTCTTCTTGTAATTTCCATAATTCTCCTTTTAATTGACGAAATCAAGGGAAGCCTCTTGGTCACACTTAACTTCAAAGAGAGTGAGGAAGTGCTATTCTACCAGGTACTGAAAAGGGTGGAAGGACAGACTTGCAGGCAAACGTGATTATCTACCACAATAGTGTGTATTAATTTTTTTTTAACAGAAGTAAAATGGAATTTACATATGTGATTTAAAATTACCTAGTATCCACATTAGAAAAGCACGAAGCAGGTTAAACTAATATCAATAATCTATTTTATTAACCCCAAATATTCAAAATATTATCATTTGACAGATAATTAGTATAAAATTATGAATGAGATCTTTTCATCTTTTTTTCATCTGAAGTCTCTGAAATCTGGTGTGTGTTTTATACTCAGAGTACCTCTTCACCTTGAACTAGTCACGTTTCAAGGGCTCAATAAACATATGTGGCTACAGATTGCCATTTTGGACAGCATTCGTGCAAGTGAACACAGTATCTGCCCCATAGTAGGCATTCTACAAATAAGTGTAAAATGTTGAATGGTTTAAGCCATTATGGCTTTTTTAAAACAGTTGGTTTTTTTTTTTTTTTTTTTTTTTTTTTTTTTTTTTTAGTGCTTGGCTCTTGGTTTTTGTCTTCTCAAATTCTTCTGTTTCTTTAAGGCGATCCTAAATGTCAGGGATATTTGTGAAAATTAGATTTTAAAACTTTCTTCGGAAAGAAAGTCATTAGGAGTGCCTAATTTTTTACATATCTCTAGCTGTTTGCTGTAGGTGTCTAGTTTTGTATCCATAGGACTTCTTATTATAGTCTCTGAATAACATTTTTTTGCGTATTTAGAGACCACAGGGCTTTTCAGCATTATGCCAAAATTTAAGCTGAGTTAATGAAGTTTAAACATATGGCCTCTGCTCAAATTGATGTTAAAATGTGAGGATTCAATGCAAAGGTAATATCTAGGAGAGTATGAATGCTGAATTGTAGCTTTAAGGGCTCAATTTATGTCTACAATTGCTCAATAAAATTGTGTAATATAAAATAGTTCTCTATTGCCATGACACCCTCCTTTTTATCTTGCACTTTCCAAAGTGTAAACAATCTGCCTGTTCTTTGCATATGCTTATTTGAGAAAGTTTGACACAGCATTTCAAACAGATACAAACACACTAAGTGAAAAATTAAAGTTCTGAAGTGCTGTGGTCCAAACATAAGGAATATACTTGGAAAAATGTATTTATTACATAGACCTGTCTTTTACCCTGTTCAGCATTGTCTTAGAGTGCCAGACATATGGTCAGATATTGATAACTAATAACTACTTCTGCAATAACCACTCTTCTCTGGAAAGTTTCGAAAGGGCACACTTCCAAAAAGCTTCTTTGTATTAAAAAGGGTTTAACTTAAGGAAGTGCTGTATTTGTTTCTGAGTTATGAAGAGGATGGCCCCGTGGTCTGGCAAATGTCTTCTTGTTAGTACAAGCAATATACAAGAAAGGATTTGTTTTATTGTGATTCTGACTCGCAATAATGAATAAAGGGGAAAAAATGATCTTAGTGTTTGAGCAGCCATGAGACTATAGATCCCACTTCTCTGACCTCAGGGGTGAGATTGCGAGGGCCCCCAGTGGCTGGGCTCTGAATTCCACCTGTTCCTTTGTGTTCTTCCACACTTCCTACAGGCTCTTGGCACACAATAACCGTGTGGTAGAGATGGATGCTGAAGCAGCAAGATTTCTGGGAGCCACAGGAGTCTTGTGACAGTCTGCTTTGGCTTGAGGACCCCTTAATCGTTTGTTTAGTTTTCCTCAGACACTTCCACCCAAATTTTCTCATCTTTATTTTCATTTGGAGTTAGGCTTATTGGCACTCTGGTGGCACTCCCAGGCTTGTGTGGCTACCCTCCTATTTTGTCTCATGCAGTCATTTCCTTGAATAAAATTCTTACGTATTTAATCTAGTTTTGGCATCTGCTTCTTGGAAGACCTGGGCTGACGTGCTGTGGAATCACTTTGCTTTTTGGCTTTTGAATGAGGATGTGCTCTTACCAGAGCAGGTTGGTGGAGGCTAAGCTGTGTGAGGAGGGTGCTGCTGTCTTTGGCCTAGTACAAGGTGTTGGAATCGGAGCAGGTTGACAAGAGCACTGACAAAGGAGGGGAGTGGTGGCTGCTGGGGCTTCAGCATCAGGTATTGAAATCCAGGTGAGGGAGGAGGGGCATTAGCCAGGAAGGGCAGTGGGGACATTGGGACATTTGCTGTATGCAGGATGAAGTGAACCAAGAATAAGAATGAGAGCCAGGTTTGTCATTGTCAGAAAAGAGAGTCGTAAATAAGGAAAGAGTTGCAAATACGAAAAATGCAGAACCTGTGGTTTGGGTTTTGCATGGTACCACTGAAAACTGATGGTTTTTAGTGTGGAAGTTACTGTGTCGCAAATGCATGAATTTCAATAAAGCATGTTTCCCAGTTCTATCTGAGAATAACAATGCCCCATTAATAACGAGCATACCTATCACCCAGATGTTGATTTTTATCAACATTACTCTTTAGAAGAACTGGAATTTCGTGAGGAAATAAATGAGCTTCTTCTCAGGCTAGAGAGGCAAAGCATAAGATGAGCCTGCAGCATTATTTTGTGGCAGAAAGTGAGGAAGTCTCAAAGAATGATGCGGGTTGTCATCACCAAAGGACACAGGCGTTAGCGTCAAGAGGTTCCCACTGACCAAATGTGGGGCAGTTTTGGGACAAAACTGATACTAGATCATAATCAATGGAATAAAATAAGAATCCATGGGTCCACACTAATATAAATAAATAAAAAGAGATTTTCCTTCATGATGTCAACTAGTAAGTGTGGAAGAATAGAGTTAACAAATCACTAGCCACTGTCATAATAATTAATTCAGATAAGAAATACCACTGGATGCTAAAACCATAGGTGAAAGTTTGATGAGAAAGATACTAAATTTACACTTTGAGGTATAAATATTAAGTATTTCCTTAAAAGTACCTAATTAACGATAAATGATAAAATTACAACCATGGAGTTGGGGAAAAAAAACACAAAAACAACTGGTAAGAGGCTCTGTAATCAAGTGATCAAAGTTAATAACTCAATAGGAAAGTCCACAATCAGGTATGACCTAATAGGATGGTGAAAACATAACATCTCCCCTGTCAAATTCTCCCAAATCTATCTGGCTCTCCTCATGAGGCAACATCAGAAAAATTAAAAAACAAAAAAACAAATTTATGTTTCAAAACACATAGAACTGCTTAGATCCCAGATACAATTTTCTTCAGATTCAACAACTTGAAAGAACATTGAAACAAGAATAAAATTGTCATGGGCGTATACTCAAGGACCCATTTCTCCCATTTGCTCTGAAGAAATGAGAAAGTGCATAGGACGGGTGACGTTTGATTGGTTGTGACAGCCAAGTTTTTCTGGTGACAGTGTCCACAGCTGCCCAGGGATTCTCATTCTTTCCTTAAGTCAAGAAGTTGATATATGAGGAACTCTCCCATTATTTATAGGAAAGATTCCAAATCTTATCTGACTAAAAAATCCTCTAGGCTTAAATTTATAAGCTTAAAATTTATTCAGACTTGATCCATGCAACAGAAATAAATATTCAATGATTTTTACATTTTTGTTATTTTGAGTACTAAAATTCATTAGGTAACACATTTGAAAACAACCAGAAAATACAGTTTTTAAAAACCTCGTATGTAAGTTTTCTCTCATTTCCCCCCTATTGTCATGGGCATATATTACAAAGAGAAAAAAGGAAGAGGAAGGGTAAGGGGAACAGCAGGTGGGGACGGAGGGGGAGAGGGCAGAAGAAGCAAAAGAGGCAAGAAAATGAGAAGAAAAGGAAGAAGAAGGGGAAATGGAAGAGGTGTGAGGAGGAGAGAAAGAGGAGGAGAAGGAAGAGGAAAAAGACATTAATTAAGGGTGCTCCATGGGCAAGAATGAAACTGACCTTTATTAAGTTTATATCATGGGCCAGGCATTGTTTCGGCTGCTTTTTATGTTGTTTAGCAAGTGAGAAAAAAGCAGAGTAATTAGGAATCTTGCTTAATGGCTAGTAGATGGTCTGTTTTTCTTTAAAGCTTTACCCTAAATAATGCTAGTAAACGGTTCAATAACTCTAGAACTGCTGGAATAAAGGGTAGAAATGCTCCAGCAGATGTATCTAGGTGATTTAATGCTTTCTTTCCATATAGTTTCCTTACTTAAAAATTGAACAAACAGTGAAAGCAGTCTAAAATGCGCTGAATTTTATAGACTTTAAAATATGGTCCATGAAAAGTTTACTGTCTTGGCGCATTATCAAAGTGATATTGATAATTTTACTAATTTTCAGTTTGTTAAGGAGAAATTTTTCTTCAAAGCTTTTTGTACAACATTACCTTAAAAATTTTGAGTCAAACAGAACGTCCTGAAATGGCTAATGAATAGTATTAGGTTTGTCAGATAAGGTATTATTAAAAATTGTATGACTGAGGGGCGCCTGAGTAGCTCACTTGGTTAAGCGTCTGACTCTTGATTTCAGCTCAGGTCATGAGCTCACGGTTTCATGGGTTTAAGCCCCACGTTGGGCTACATGCTGACAGTGAGGAGCCTGCTTGGGAGTCTCTGTCTCCCTCTCTCTCTGCCCCTCCTGCACTTGGGCTGTCTCTGTCTCTCTCAAAATAAATGAATAAACTTTAAAAAAGATTGTATGCCTGAAATGTCCTCTGCATACTTTTTGGTTTTTAAGAAGTCAGGCTATCATTAACGTAGAGTAAAATGTTCACCTACTAAGTGAATGGTTCCATTAGTTTTGACAAATGTATACACATTCACTCAAGACACAGAACATTTCCATCAGTTAAAAAAAAAAAAGTTCTTTTCTGCTCTTTCCTGGTCAATTTCTACTACCCTTGAAGCTAGTGGCAAGTACCGATCTGATTTCTATCATCATAAGGTAGTTCTGCCTATTCTAGGACTGTATATACATGGAATGTACAGAATGTTCTTTGTTTCTGGCTTCTTGCACTCAGCAAAATATTGTTGGATATACCAGTGGTTTGCTCCTTTTGATTGTGAACAGTATTCATTATATAAATTTACAGCTGTGGTTTATCCATTCTCCAGTTGAGAGACATCTAGGCTGATTTTAGTCAGTATGAATAAATCTCATTGTACATTCTTAAACAAAGGTTTTGTGGTTTTTGTGACATATGCTTTCAATTCTCTTGGATTGGAATTACAGGGTAAAGGGGAGATGTGTATTCAACTTTTGAATCCGTTGTCAAATAACTTTCCAAAGTAGCTGTGCCACTTTATGCTCCCACCAGCAAGGTGTGTGAGAATTCTGGTTGTTACAAATCCTCTCCAACGTTTGGTGTTTTGGCATACTTTTGCCTGTGTAATTGTGTGTTTCTCAATACTCTTCAATAAAGCTGAAAAATAGGACATGAAGGAAGCTGTACTAGTCCTTAGGGCTACCACAAACACTTCAGGTCTCTTTTCCTTCTGGATCACATGATAAGACTACGTTTGTCTATCTCTAAGGTTTAATATCAGATGTACACAGTAAGACCTGTGCTGAACATGTAATAAGACATAGAAATAATCTTTTTAAAGATTTTGAGATTTCAGTGTCATTTGTTACTATAGCATAACCCAGCCTATCCTGAAATGTGGCACGTGGTTCTCAATATTGCTTACCCCATTGGGATACATTTTGGCTATCGATGAAGTTAGGCTAACATGTAAGAGAAGTCAAAATGTATTGGAAGTAATTTATGTTTTGTGAACACTACCAATGTGAGAGACCATCTATTAAGTACTCAAGTTATTCCTTTGATAACTCTATTTCCTTGAAATGGGATTTATTTTTTAAACATTTATTTATTTATTTTGAGAGAGAGAGACAGAGAATGTGAGTGGGGGACAGGCAAAGGGAGATGGAGGGAATCCCAAGCAGGCTCCTGGTTTTCAGTGCAGAACCCAAGATGGGGCTCCATCCCATGAACCATGAGATCATGACCCGAGCTGAAATCAAGAGTTGAACACTCATCTGACTGAGTCACCCAGGCACCCTGTTATTTATTTATTTTTGAATTCAAATGAGTGTATGGAGAGTTATTGCCAATGACAGTACTGAATGGTATTATTTTGGCCTGTACGTCTCTTGTGTAGATGTGAAAACAAATGTAAAAAATAATGCATTTTCTTCTTGTTTTTTAATTTTATTTTTTATTTTCTAAAATTTACATCCAAATTAGTTAGCATATAGTGAAACCATGATTTCAAGAGTAGATCCCTTAATGCCCCTCACCCATTTAGCCCATCCCCCCTCCCACAACCCCTCCAGTAACCCTCAGTTTGTTTTCCATATTTATGAGTCTCTTCTGTTTTGTCCCCTCCCTGTTTTTATATTACTTTTGTTTCCCTTTCCTTATGTTCATCTGTTTTGTCTCCTAAAGGCCTCATATGAGTGAAATCATATGATTTTTGTCTTTCTCTGACTAATTTCACTTAGCAAAATACCCTCCAGTTCCATCCACATAGTTGCAAATGACAAGATTACATTCTTTTTGATTGCCAAGTAATACTCCATTGTATATATATATATACCACTTCTTTATCCATTCATCCATCGATGGACATTTGGGCTCTTTCCATACTTTGGTTATTGTTGATAGTGCTGCTATAAACATGGGGGTGCATGTGTCCCTTTGAAACAGCACACCTGTATCCCATGGATAAATGCCTAGTAGTGCAATTGCTGGGTCGAAGGGTAGTTCTAGTTTTAGTTTTTTGAGGAACCTCCCTACTGTTTTCCAGAGTGGCCGTACCAGCTTGCATTGCCACCAACAATGCAAAAGAGATCATCCTCACCAACATCTGTTGTTGCCTGAGTTGTTAGTGTTAGCCATTCTGACAGGTATAAGGTGATATCTCATTGTGGTTTTGATTTGTCTTTCCCTGATGATGAGTGATGTGGAGCATTTTTTCATGTGTCGGTGGGCCATCTGGATGTCTTCTTTAGAGAAGTGTCTATCATGTCTTTTGCCCATTTCTTCACTGGATTTTTTTGTTTTTTGGGTGTTGAGTTTGATAAATTCTTTGTAGACTTTGGATACTAACCCTTTATCTGATAGGTCATTTGCCAATATCTTCTCCCATTCTGTCACTTGCCTTTTAGTTTTGCTGATTGTTTCCTTCGCTGTGCAGAAGATTTTTATTTTGATGAGATCCCAGTAGTTCATTTTTGCTTTTGTTTCCCTTGCCTCCGGAGATGTACTGAGTAAGAAGTTGCTGCGGCCAAGATCAAAGAGGTTTTTGCCTGCTTTCTCCTCAAGGATTTTGATGGCTTCCTGTCTTACATTTAGGTCTCCCATCCATTTTGAGTTTATTTTTGTGTCTGGTGTAAGAAAGTGGTCCAGGTTCATTCTTCTGCATGTTGCTGTCCAGTTATCTCAGCCCCACTTGCTGAAGACACTGTCTTTATTCCATTGGATATTCTTTCGTGCTTTGTCAAAGATTAGTTGGCCATACGTTTGTGGGTCCATTTCTGGGTTCTCTATTCTGTTCCACTGATCTGAGTGACTGTTCTTGTGCCAGTCTCATACTGACTTGATGATTACAGGTTTGTAGTATAGCTTGAAGTCTGGGATTGTGATGCCTCCTGCTTTGGTTTTCTTTTTCAAGATTGCTTTGGCTACTCAGGGTCTTTTCTGGTTCCAACAAATTTTAGGATTGTTTGTTCTAGCTTTGTGAAGAATGCTGGTGTTACTTTGATAGGGATTGCATTGAATGTGCAGATTGCTTTGGGTAGTATTGACATTTTAACAATATTTGTTCTTCCTATCCAGGAGAATGGAATCTTTTTCCATTTCTGTGTGTCTTCTTCCATTTCTTTCATATGCTTTCTATAGTTTTCAGTGTATAGATTTTTCACCTCTTTGGTTAGATTTATTCCTAGGTATTTTATGGTTTTTTGTGCCATTGTAAATGGGATTGATTCCTTGATTTCTCTTTCTGTCGCTTCATTGTTGGTGTAATGGAATGTTACCGATTTCTGTGCATTGATTTTATATCCTGCAACTTTGCTGAATTCATGAATCAATTCTAGCAGTTTATTTGTGGAATCTTTTAGGTTTTCCAAATAGGGTATCATGTCATCTGCGAAGAGTGAAAGTTTGACCCCCTCCTGGCCGATGTGGATGCCGTTTATTTCTTTGTGTTGCCTGATTGCAGAGGCTAAGACTTCCAATACTATGTTGAATAACAGTGGCGAGAGTAGACATCCCTGTCTTGTTCCTGACCTTAGGGGGAAAGCTCTGGTTTTCCCCATTAAGGATGATATTAGCGTTGGGTCGTTCATATATGGCTTTTATGATCTCAAGGTATGCTCCCTCTATCCCTACTTTCTTGAGGGTTTTTATCAAGAAAGGATGCTGTATTTTGTCAAATGCTTTCTCTGCGTCTATTGAGAGGATCATATGGTTCTTGTCCTTTCTTTTATTGATGTAATGAATCATGTTAATTGTTTTGCGGATATTGAACCAGCCCTGCACCTCAGGTATAAATACCGCTTGGTCGTGGTGAATAATTTTTTAAAGATTATTGTTGGATCCGGTTGGCTAATATCTTGTGGAGGATTTTTGCATCCTGTTCATCAGGGAAATTGGTCTATAGTTCTCCTTTTTAGTGGGGTCTCTGTCTGGTTTTCGAATCAAGGTATTGCTGGCTTCATAGAAAGAGTTTGGAAGTTTTCCTTCCATTTCTATTTTTTGGAACAGTTTCAAAAGAATAGGTGTTAACTCTTCCTTAAATGTTTGGTAGAATTCCCCTGGAAAGCCATCTGGTCCTGGACTCTTGTTTTTTGGCAGATTTTTGATTACTAATTTGATTTCCTTACTGGTTATGGGTCTGTTCAAATTTTTTCTTCCTGTTTCAGTTTTGGTAGTGTATATGTTTCTAGGAATTTGTCCATTTCTTCTAGATTGCTGATTTTATTTGTGTATAATTGCTCATAATAATCTCTTATTATTGTTTGTATTTCTGCTGTGTTGGTTGTGATCTCTCCTCTTTCATTCTTGATTTATTTGGGTCCTTTCCTTTTTCTTCTTGATCAAACTGGCTAGTGGTTTATCAATTTTGTTAATTCTTTCAAAGAACCAGCTTCTGGTTTCATTGATCTGTTCTATTTTTTTTTTTGGTTTTGATAGCATTAATTTCTGCTCTAATCTTTATTATTTCTTGTCTTCTGCTGGTTTTGGGTTTTATTTGTTGTTCTTTTTCCAGCTCCTTAAGGTGTAGGGTTAGGATGTGTATCTGAGACCTTTCTTCCTTCTTTAGGAAGGCCTGGATTGCTATATACTTTCCTCTTATGACCACCTTTGCTGCGCCCCAGAGGTTTTGGGTTGTGGTGTTATCATTTTCATTGACTTCCATATACTTTTTAATTTCCTGTTTAACTTCTTGGTTAGCCCATTCATTCTTTAGTAGGATGTTCTTCAGTCTCCAAGTGTTTGCTATCTTTCCAAATTTTTTCTTGTGGTTGATTTCAAGTTTCATAGTGTTGTGGTCTGAAAATATGCATGGTATCAGCTCGATCTTTTTGTACTTAGTTAGGGCTTATTTGTGTCCTGGTATATGGTCTATTCTGGAGAATGTTCCATGTGCAGTAGAGAAGAATGTATATTCTGCTTTAGGATGAAATGTTCTGAATATACCTCTTAAGTCTATCTGGTCCAGTGTGTCATTCAAAGCCATTGTTTTCTTGACTTTTTGATTAGATGATCTGTCCGTTGCTGTGAGTGGGGTGTTGAAGTCTCCTATTATGGTATTACTATCGATGAGTTTCTTTATGCTTGTGATTAATTGATTTATATATTTGGGTGCTTTCACATTTGGTGCATAAATGTTTCCAATTGTTAGGTCTTCTTTGTGGATAGGCCCCTTGATTATGATATAATGCCCTTCTGCATCTCTTGATACAGTCTTTATTTCAAAGTCTAGATTGTCTCATGTAAGTATGGCTACTCCGGCCTTCTTTTGTTGACCATTAGTATGATAGATGGTTCTCCATCCCCTTATTTTCAACCTAAAGGTGTCTTTAGGTCTCAAGTGGGTCTCTTGTAAACATATAGATGGATCTTGTTTTCTTATCCATTCTGTTACCCTATGCCTTTTGATTGGAGCATTGAGTCCATTGAGGTTTAGAGTGAGTACTGAAAGATATGAATTTAATTGCCATTATGATGCTTATAGAATTGGAGTTTCTGGTGGTGTTCTCTGGTCTTTTCTAGTCTTTGTTGCTTTTGATATACATATATATATATTGTATATATATTTTATAATATATATTTTCATCTTTTCTACCCTCAGAAAGTCCCCCTTAAAATTTCTTGCAGGGCTGGTTTAGTGCTCACAAACTCCTTTAATTTTTGTTCATCTGGGAAACTGTTTATCTCTCCTTCTATTTTGAATGACAGCCTTTCTGGATAAAGAATTCTTGGCTGCATATTTTTCTGATTCAGCACACTGAAAATATCCTGTCACTCCTTTCTGGCCTGCCAAGGTTCTGTGGATAGGTCTGCTGCAAACCTGATCTGTCTTCCCTTGTAGGTTAGGGACTTTTTTTTTTCCCTTGCTGCTTTCATGATTCTCTCCTTGCCTGAGCATTTTGTGAATTTGACTATGATATGCCTTGTTAATGGTCGGTTTTTATTGAATCTAATGGGGGTCTTCTGTGTTTCCTGGATTTTGATGTCTGTGTCTTTCCCTGGGTTAGGAAAGTTTTTCTGCTATGATTTGCTCACATAACCCTTCTACCCCTATTTCTCTCTTCCTCTTCTGGGACCCCTATGATTCTGATGTTGTTCCTTTTTAATGAGTCACTGATTTCTGTAATTCTTAAATCGTGCTCTTTTGCCTTAATCTCCCTCTTTTTTTCTGCTTCATTATTCTCTATAAGTTTGTCCTCTGTGTCACTGATTCTCTGTACGGCCTTGTCCATGCTTGCCATCGTTGCATCCATGCATGATTGCAGCTCAGTTATAGCATTTTTAATTTCATTCTGGTTATTTTTTACTTTTATCTCTGCAGAAAGGGATTCTAATCTATTTTCAACTCCAGGTAGTATTCTTATTATTGTGATTCTAAATTCTGGTTCAGACATCTTGCTTGTATCTGTGTTGGTTAAATCCCTGGCTGTCGTTTCTTTGTGCTCTTTGTTTTGGGGTGAATTCCTTCATTTTGTCATTTTGAAGGGAGAAAAGGAATTAATGAGGTAGAAAAAATGAAATAAAAAATAATTAAAATTGAAAAAATATTAAAATAAAAATTAAAGACACACACACACAAATTGAATAGATGATGCTATATCCTAGGTGTGTTTTGGTCTGGGTGTTGAAAGTGGTTTGACAGATTAGAGAAAAAGAAGAGGGGGAGTGGAGAGAAAGAAAAAAAAAGGAAATTGAGAATTTGAAAAAATGAATACACTGAAGTAGACTAAAATGAGATGATGGGGGTAAAATAGAATTTGAAAAGATATATACAAAAGTAAAGAATATAGTAGAAAAAGAATTAAAGAAAAATATTTTTAATAAAAATTGAAAATAAAAATGAATTTTTTTCTCTTTCTGTATTCAAGAAAAAATTGTAAAAGAGAAAAAAAAGAAAAGAAAAAAAGAAAAAAATTTAATAGATGAACCTGCAAACAGATTGAAGTAGGACTGAAATTGCTTCGTTTTCCCCTAGAAGTCAGTCTATGTAGCTCTTTATAGTCCATAAACTAAGCCGGTGGTGAGACTTGTGTTCCTGAAGAGCGAAGTTGGCCCAGTTGGGCGGGGCTCAGTGTAACAGCTCCACTCTCCACTAGATGGCGCTGCGAGCCTACTGGGGTGGATTGTTGCGGGGCTCATAGGTTGCGTATGCACATGCGCGGGAGTGGTGAAACTGGGGTCACCCAGCTACCCAGTCTGTTCTCCCCCATCAGCAATCGCGCACCTGTCCTGTCTTCAGTTCTCGTCAACTCCCCGCTTTTTCACTCTCTGTGACCAGGCCCCAGGCAGTACCTCTCTCCCGAGCTTTGTCTCAGATGCAGCTGTTTTTCCTGTGCCTTCATTCCGAAGGACTGCGGCTTTGATCCATTCCGCCCCTCTGCGGGAGGGTCTCACCGAGCAATGGCCGAATGAGCAATGGCTGAATGTCGGCTGCACTCAGGAGTGCTTGCTGGACCCTGCTGCTGCCGGTGCCCTGAGACTGCGGCCAGGTGCCAGCCCACCCCAGAAAAAGATCCCGAGACAGTGTGCGGCAGCTTTTCAGTGATTATGGAAAATCACAACACACATCTGGCACCAGGCTTCACCCTTAACGACCTTGCCCCAGCACCAGCAAATGTGGCTGCCTTCCGGGGTCTGCGGGGACCAGGTGGCTTCAACAGTCTCTACCAAATGTCCTTCCAGCAGTGGAACCACTTTTCCCCGTGTGGCCCGAGAACCTTCCGGATCCCACTCTGTTCCTGGGGATTTGCCCTTCCCACCAGAGCACTGCCAGGTATTGAGCTACGGAGTTGCATCCTTTGTGCTCCCCCTAGTTTACAGTCCTAATGGAATTTGAACCCTCTCCTTTCTCTTTTCTCCTTTCTCCCGTTTTAGTTTAGTCCCTGCGGTTGTTTCCAATTTTCCACTTTATCTCCAGCTGCTTTTGGGGGGGGTGCTTTTCCCGTATGCTCCCCCCTCCCCAATCTCCATCCTCTCTCTGCCCGCAGAAGCGGTTTCCTACCTTTCCTGGCTTCTTGCTCCCCAAATTGACCTCTCTGCACTATGTACCTGCTGAATTCTGTGTCTTGTCCATTCTTAATCTTTCCGTTTTGTGGTGGGGCTGCACACAACATTCCTAAAATCTTCTCCTTAGACGAGACTGGGGCTCACCAGAAGCTTTTGGCCTCCAAACCAGAGGAGAGCAGGGCAGGAGCGAAGCCTACCTTTCCCTGGAAGATGGAAGGAACTAGTCGCATTTCTTATCCTAAAAGTAGAATAGTTGTTGACAAAACAAGGTGCTCTCAGTGTTTGACTCTGGGAAGCTCAGAGACAGAATTTTCTGCGGTGATAGATCATATAGAAAGAATTTTCACTCACTTTCTAAAGGTCAGCAGTATTCGGTACATGGCTAAATGAGAATGATCTGCATTAATTTTTGCCCAAGTGATAGGAACACTATAGTTTATAGGACTTGTTATAGAATGGCAACATACATATAGATTCACAGAGTGCATACACGGTTTTCATTACGGTTATATTTCCAAGCAATAGTTTTTATTTAAATGTATATGAAAGAGGTAAAGAACAAAAATCAGAAGATCCCTCTTTACATCCAACACTTGAAATAGAAGGGTATGACTATTAATTTATATGTATGTTTTTTTGAATCCTTCTTTTTTTTAATATTTATTTTTGAGAGAGAGAGACAGACATAGAGCATGAGTGGGGGAGGAACAGAGAGAGAGGGAGACACAGAATCTGAAGCAGGCTCCAGGCTCTGAGCTGTCAGCACAGAGCCTGACGTGGGTCTCGAACCCAGGAGCTGAGATCATGACCTGAACCAAAGTTGGACTCTTAACCGACTGAGCCATGCAGGTGCCCCTAATTTCTGGATGTTTTTGAGGCTTTTTAATATTTTACATTTATTTTAAGTCTGAAAAAAATTTCCAAGGATTTAAATAATATAGAATATATTCCCTAAGAAAAGTAAAATAATAGAAATTAACAACAGAAAAATAAATGATCCTTAAACATTTGGATTGCAACACATTTCCAAATAATAGATCAAAAAGAAAATCAATATATAAGTTAGAAAATATTTTGACAATGAAAATACAATATTTCAATTGGGGGAGAATGGAACTAAAGCAGTGCTTTGGGGGGAAATTAGGACCCCAGTGCATGCATATATAAGAATAGAAGAGTGGTTGACAGTACATAATCTACACTTCCTTTTTATGAAGCTATAAAAATAGCAAATGTAACCCAAAGTAATAAGGAATGCAGGAAATAATGAAAAAGCAAATATACAACAGAGAAATTTAGCAAAGCTAAAAATGTGTTTTTCAAAAAGACTGGAAAAAAAGGATGAGACCCTAGCCAAGACTGAAAATGGACAAGTAGAAGGGAAACACTAATTACCCATCTGAGAAATGAAAAAGGCAATATTGCTACATCATACAGACTTGGAAAACACAATAAAAACATGTTATGATGCTCAGCATCCCTAGTCATTAGAAACATGCAAATCAAATCCAATATGAGATACCACTTTACAACCACTAGGATGGCTATTTTTTAAGCAGGGAAAATAATAGCTAGTGAGACTGTAGAGGAATTGGAGCCCTCACATATTGCTGGTGCAGCTGTCTCGGAAAACAGCTTCTGAAATGTTAAACGTAGAGTTACCATGTGACTTCGCAATTCTACTCTTAGGTATATACCCAAGAGAACTGAAAACATATGCTACCACATCGATCAGTCTTGAAAACATTACACTAAGTGAAAGAAGCCAGACACAAAAGGTCATAGACTGTGTGATGCCATTTATATGTTATAGCCAGAATAGGCAAATCTGTAGAGACAAAAAGTAGATGAGTGATTGCCAAGGGCTGGGGGAGGGGGAATGGAAAGTGACTGCTAACAGGAGCTTCTGTTTAGGCTGATGAAAAGGGTCTGGAATTAATAGTGGTGATGGGTATGCAAACTTGAAAACATTCTTACCACTGAACTGTGCATTTTAAAATGGTGAATTTAAGTGTGTGATTTATATCTCCATGGCAAAAGAACATATGAACACCTTTATGCTAAGATGTTTGAAAACTTCAAAATAAATTCTGGAAAGACATACTTGCATATGGATACGTAGAAAATTTAAATAGGTTATGTTTGCTAAAGAAATTGAATTCACAATTAAAGCCTTCCCAGAAACAAAAACTTCAGCTTCACTGCTGAACTGCTACAAATATGTAAGGATGAAATAATCTACAGAATGTCAGTCATGCACAAACTATTTCAAAAAATAGAGAAAGGAGGGGACAGTTTCAACTTGTGTTATGAGACCAGGATAACCCTGATCCCCAAATCATACAGTAACTTTGCAAGAAAAAACAACAACTATGCTTACATTCTTTCATGAACACAGATGCAAACATCCTAAGCAAGATAAAACGAGTGAGGTTTTTCCAGGAATGCAAGATTGGTTAAACACTGGGGCATTAATCCATATGCTTCACCACCTTTATCAAATAAAGGAGAAAATCATGTGATTAACTGCATAGATGCAGAACTGTTATTTGATAAAAGCAAACATCCATTTAGTATAAAAACATACAAGAAACTAGGAATAGAAGGGTTCATTGTTAATCTAATCAAGGGTGGATAGAACAATGACAGCCTACAGCCATCATCCAACGTAACAGCAAAACACTGAACATTTCCCTCCTGCAATTGGAAGCAAGAGGAGAGTGTCTGGTCTTAGCTCTTCAATTTAATATTGCATTGAAGTTCCTAGCTAGTGCAATAAAGAAGAAAAATACCATTTTGACAGTAATGAGAAAGCTGCCATTTGCAGATATAATTATCATTTGTGCAAAAATCTACAAACTACTCGAAAAAAAATGGAGTTTTAGTAAGGTTACCAGTAAATATATAAAATACATTGTATGTTTATAAGCTAATAACAATTAGGGAATTGAAACACCATGGTTTAGTTTACAATAAAACATTATATTCATTGGAAAATTCACTTTTGTCAAGCTGTCATTTCTGCCTACAGTCCATGAAATCTTAATAAAAAGTCCAGCATTCTTTTTTTGTAGACATTGACAAGTTGATTCCAAAACTTAGAAAAAGATGCCAAAGACCTGAAATATCTAAAGAAATACAAAGTGCCAGCAGGTGTAGGTTATTTTAAACTACAATAATTAAGGCAGTGGTCTTTTTGGTGCAAGGAGAGACAAATTAACCAAGGGAACAAAATAGATCCGAGAAACAGAATTACACTTATACAACAACCTGATTAAAGCAAAATTGCAATGGGGGTACAATGATGGAGGAATAGTTGTTTTAACATATGCTGAATTAATTAGATATCCATATGGGAAAAATAAATCTTGACCACTATACACACAAAAATTATTTTGAGATTGATTCTAGGCTCAAAAGTGAAAGGCAAAACCATACGGCTTCCATAACAAAATCTGGGAGAATACATTCAGGAACACAGATTTCTTAAGCAGTGTTCCAATTAAGCACTAGCCAGAGAAGATTGACAGACCATTAACTAGGACTTGATTCATAACAAGGTGAGGACGAAGGGCAGCTGGGACCTTCACATATTGCTGGTAGGACCATGCCCATGACCATGTTGGGAAGCTGGTGGTATCTACTAATGCTGAACATACTTGTACCTGAGACCCAGCATTGCTACTACTGAGTATACAGCAAGCAAAATGAATTCTTACATCTGTCGAAAGATATTTTTGGTGGTGTCGTTCATAGTAGTGAGAAACCGAAAACAAACATCTATCTGCGGTGGAATACCTGCGTAAATTGTGGTACATTCATATAGTGGAATTCTACACTGCAATGAAGAACTACTATTTGCAACAACATAAGTATCACATGTATCATGACAAATGGAAAATATAATTATTTATTTGTTTTATTTGTGATATAAATATTATACATAATATAAATAAATTTATAATTATATATTTAATATATATAATTATATAATATAATTATACATTATATAAATATTTATATAATAATGTACAATAATTTTATATCATAACATATAATAAAATTATATAATAATTATATAATAATATATCTTTATATTATATAATAAATATATAATTATATATTATACATATAATTATATAATATAAATTTATATATTATAATATATAATATAAATAAATAGTAAATAACACGATTATGTTCCTAGGAAGTTAAAAAACAAACACATCCAGGGGCGCCTGGGTGGCTCAGTTGATTAAGCGTTTGACTTTTTGGTCCAGGTCATGATCTCCTAGTTAGTGGGTTTCAGCCCCACCTTGGGCTCTGTGTTGACAGCTTGGAGCCTGGAGCCTGCTTCAGATTCTGCGTCTCCCTCTCTGTCTCTCTGCCCCTTCCCCACCTGTGCTCCGTCTCTCTTTTTCTCTCAAAAATAACTAAACACTAAAAAAATTAAAAAAAACACACCCACTGTAATATTCAAACACAGAATCATGGTAACCCTTGATGGGGATTATCACCGGTGTGGGAGCACTAGGGAAGTCTACATTTTATGTCATATTCATGTACAATTATTTACCCTCGTAACCTCAAAATTTATTAAATAATGCTGAAAGTTTTTGTTTTTGTTTTTGTTTTTTACGGTTAAGCTTTGTTGGTTTAATTTCCCCCAAGAACAGAATTAAATAGCATGAATCCGTAAGGAGAAAGAGTGCTGACAGTCTAATAACTGATTGTGGAGAATTTCTTGTTATAAAAAGTGAAATCTCAGACATTTTAGTTAAATCCTAATTGATGTTATTGACATGTTTTGATGTCTGCGTTTGGTACCATAAGAACTCAGGAATGCTAGCTGGATATCTGTCTCCTTGTAAGAATTTATGAAAAGTGTATCACTCAAAAATAAATGATCACAAAGTAACGTAATTTAATATTAATTTGTGATTATAAAACCTTAATTCCTCAAAAATTTGACCTAAAAAATGACTGACTGAATCCCTAACAGAAGTTTTCTCTGAGCATCATATAACCCTAAGATATGAAATAAAATATACATATGCACTCACACATATACCACACACGTAGATTTTAAAATAATACAGCTTTTCAAGGTTATTGGTACAAGGTTCTATAGGAATGAATCTCAGAATATGTGGTAATTTTTTCAAGCTCCTTCAACCAGTTTAGCAAAAGTAGTTCAGAAATCTGGTAACATGTCTTAGAAGAAAGCAATATTTATTTATTTATTTAAAAAATTTTATTGTTTATTTTTGAGAGAGAGAGAGAAACAGCGCGAGTGGAGTAGGGCAGAGAGAGAGGGAGACACAGAATCTGAAGCAGGCTCCAGACTCTGAGCTGTCAGCACAGAGCAGGATGCAGGGCTTGAACTCACAAACTGTGAGATCATGACCTGAGCTGCAGTCCAATGCTTAACCAGCTGAGCCATCCAGGTGCCCTAAAGAAAGCAATATTTGAATAGCTCACTCAGATCACATGATTGATTATTGTCTCTCAAATTTAACCATCACAAAATCTACCAAATAAGCCAATATAATCTGTTCCTACTTTCCCACGGTACCATGTTAATGCAAATGTACCTTGTGGGAACTGTCCTCAATTCACATAGCTCCGCCGTTGCTAAGATTGGTTACAGAGCAAAACGAGAGCACAGTTGTATTGTGAACAACTTTCATTTAATGCAGTACTGGGCAAAGCAAGGGCTGCCTCTAATTATTAACTTCTCCTTTAGTGTGTGAAATTATAAACTGAGGGAGTGGATAAAATTTTATTTTTTCTATTTTAGAATATCATATTAGGAAATAGTTCCATTGTGTTGATCCTGAAAAAATGTGCAAATACCTCATACCAATGATTTATGGATTATTTTTTGAAGGTGATTATAAATGTCTTGTTACTCATTCTGAATATTCTTGTCCTCAGTACCCTTGACTTGTAAAATTTTCTTTCATTTCTAATAAATGATAAAAAAGTTTTTTTGGGGGCGCCTGGGTGGCGCAGTCGGTTAAGCGTCCGACTTCAGCCAGGTCACGATCTAGCGGTCCGTGGGTTCAAGCCCCGCGTCCGGCTCTGGGCTGATGGCTCGGAGCCTGGAGCCTGTTTCCGATTCTGTGTCTCCCTCTCTCTCTCTCTGCCCCTCCCCCGTTCATGCTCTGTCTCTCTCTGTCCCAAAAATAAATAAACGTTGAAAAAAAAATTAAAAAAAAAAAAGAAAATCAGATATCCCAATGTAGCTGCTTAAGGTTTGCTTTTTACTTTGGTATTCACAATTTTATGTTCATTTTAGTAAATTTAGAAATATAGAAAAGGAGATTATACAAAATGTCTTTACCATGAACATTTAAATAACTATTGTCAAACTTGTGGTGTATAATTTTCCAGACAGTTTTCTGCTTGGCAACTTGTTTAAGAATGCCCTGTAGACCTATGCTTTGGGAAAAACTCAGCAGAGTGTTATGATGCTTTGCCCCTTGAGAAGATCCTATTTTCTTTTATAAGAAAAGTCTAAAAGATTATTTAAATTACTGACTGAAGGTAGCTATTATTAGTGATATAAGTACTATAAGAAACACTCTATTATATATTTACCTTAATTTTTAAATTCTAAAATGCTCCATACATTAATTATTTCTGAAAGTACTCGAGGGCCCCAAGTTATCCAAAATAAGTCTTCACTACAAATATGTTATCAGGTCCTACAGAAAAGGTGTGGAATAGGAGGCAATTTTCATAAATCTTTTGGTTTCTGTCTTCCCAGAGCAACATGTCAGAGTGACTGCAAAAATAGGCAAACTCCTTTAATTTTAACAATTTTTAAAATTTCCATTTGCATTGTTAGGCCATCTGAAATATACTTACATATTCCAAGTAAGACGGGAATCAAGCCTATTATTTTCTTTTAATGGAGAGTCAATCGTCTTAATCCCTTTATACAATAATTCATCTTTTCTCTATTAATTTAGTTGCCATTTTGTGATGATCTAAAGTGGCATTAATACACAGGTCCATTCTTTCTTTTTTTAAAAAATTTTTTAATGTTTGTTTATTTTTGAGAGAGGGAGAGAGACAGAGTGCAGGGGAAGGGATAGAGAGAAAAGGAGACACAGCATTGGAAGCGGGCTCCAGGCTCCAAGCTGTCAGCACAGAGCCCAGCGTGAGGCTTGAACTCATGACCTGCAAGATCACTACCTGAGCTGAAGATGGATGCTTAACTGGCTGAGCCACCCAGGTGCCCCTGTCACAGCTTTTCTAAGCCCTTATGAACATCTATTCTACAGATTGATTCTACAAATTAAATGATTGCCTCTAAATGTTTTTGGAAAGCTCCTTTGGGGCAAACACTTTTTGCGTTGAGTGAGTTCAGAGGTAGGTCTAACAAAGACAGCTGTGCAACTGGAGTCTTCCAAGGAGCCACAGTTCTTTGACAATGAGATTTTGAGGGTTCCAACCCCCTTCTCCACCTGCTGGTGGCTGCCTAACTGCTAGGTTTTGTTTGATGGTGAGCTATTGATTTTTAAAGCTGTCACGAGGGTGCAATGCGAGATAGGAATAGGGCAAGGTAAAATGCCACAAAGCCTGCTCTCCACATTTCTTTTCTAAAATAACTATTTTAATTTTTATATTAAAGTATACTTGACATACAATGTTATACAATGTTATATTTCAAGTATATAACATAATGATGCAGCAATTATATGCATTATGAAATGCTCACCATGGTGTCTGTCCCCATATAAAATTATTATATTACTAAATATAGTCCCTATGCCATACTGTTAATCCCTTAATTTATTTATTTTATAATTGGAAGTTTGTATCTCTTAATCCCCTTCACCAATTTTGCCTGTCCTTTCACCCACCTCTCCTCTGGCAACCACTAATTTTTCCTCTGTATTTATGAGTCTATTTCTATTTTTTGTTTATTTGTTTTGTCTTTTTTAGAGTCCATATATAAGTGAAATCATATGGTATTGGTATTTTTTCTGACTTACTTGACTTAGCAGATTTTCTCTAGGTCCATCAGTGTTGTCACAAATGGCAAGATCCCATTATTATTATTATTATTATTATTTTTATTTATTTTTTTTTTTACAGCTGAGTAATATTATATACACATACCACATCTTCTTTATCAATGGACACTTAGTTTGCTCCCATATCTTGGCTGTTGTAAATAATGCTGGAATAAATATAGGGGTGCATATATCTTTTCAATTTAATGTTTTGTTTTCTTTGGGTAGATACCCAGAAGTGGAATTCCTGGGTTGTATGGTATCTCTATGTTTAAATTTTGGAGGGACCTCCGTACGGTTTTCCATAGTGGTTTCACCAGTTTACATTTCCATCAACAGCACAAGAGGGTTCCCTTTTCTCCCCAGCTTCACCAACACTTGTGTCTTGTCTTGTTGATTTTAGCCATTCTGAAAGGTGAGGTATTATCACATTATAGTTTTGATTTGCATTTCCCTGATGATGAGTGATGTTGAGCATCTTTTCATATGTCTGCTGGCCATCTGCATATCTTCTTTGGAAAAATGTCTATTTAGGTTCTCTGCCCATTTTTATTTATTTTATTTTAGGGAATGAGTAGGAGCAAGGGGCAGAGGGAGAGAGAGAGAATCCCCAGCAGGCTCCATACTTAGCGCCCAGTCTGATGTGGGGCTCAATTGCACAACCCTGGGATCTCGACCCAAGCTGAAATCCAAGTCAGCTGCTCAACCAACTGAGCTACCCAGGCACCCCCCCTGCCCATTTTTAATTGAATTATTTGTTGTCACGTTTCTTGAATAAATACCCCCAAGATTGCTGCAAGCCTTTGGCTAAATGTCTAGAGTTCTGATGATTTGTTTTTGCCAGTTCCTCATTCTTCTCATGGTGGAGAGAATTTGCAGAGGTTTTATACCACTGTTTTCACTAATTTCATCTCTTTAAAATAAATTTTACGGTAGTATGAATTTTCATTGTTCCTAACGTAGACATCAATAAATATGGAAAAGCTTTTAAAAGAGAAACCTGGGGCTTTCTGTGGTTAAAGGATTCCAGCTATTGGCTCTAGGGAATAGTATCTCCATGACTGATTTTTACAAAATCATAGATTTTCTTCCATTTGATAATATAAGCCCACAATGTATTTTGTGATCTCTTCTTCATCCATGCCTAGCGTAAGATCCTTGCAGATAGTGTCATTCCTGGACACAGGTATTCCTACATGGACTAGGCATGTGCAGCATTAGCCCCGTAGGGAGGATAGTCATTGAATTTTAAAGGAAACTTTACATGGCTTCTTTTCCAAATTTTGGCATCAACAAGCAGAAATTTCTAGGAGTAGGAAATGCATCCTATTATACATTGTGGGTATAAACTGGAGCCCTCCTTTATCTTCCGCTTTCCTACATTGCACATCAACATGCTTACATCTGGTAACTTATTTGAAATGTTAAGTTTTAAAAAAATGATAAAACCCCAAATGTCACATGTATTTATAAATTTAGCAATTTCATTTCTAGCACTTTGCCTAAGATAGATGTTTATTTTGACAGAGGCAAAAAACTCAATTTATTACTTTATGATATATCTAAACATACTATTACTGATATGTAAAACTGTTACTTGGGAGTGTTTTCATATAACTTCAGGTGTGGTAAAGATTTAGAATAAGTAAAATGATACTCTGAATGATTTGGTTTGAGAAACTGTTGTCATAATATTTAATAAGTAACATTGCTAATTATATTTTAAGGGCACAATGTGAACTTCTTAAAGCATTCCTGGTTTTTTAGCAATGAGTTTGATTGTTTTCATATAACCTTAATGAACAGAAATCATCTAATTATTATTATTATTTTAATATGAAATTTATTGTCAAATTGGTTTCCATACAACACCCAGTTCTCCTCCCAGGAGGTACCCTCCTCTCCCTCCCATCCCCCGTCAACACTGTTTATTCTTGGTTTTTAAGAGTCTCTTATGGTTTGGCTCTCTCCCTCTCTAACTTTTTTTTTTCCTTCTCCTCCCCCATGGTCTTCTGTTAAGTTTCTCAGGATCCACATAAGAGTGAAAACATATGGTATCTGTCTTTCTCTGTGTAACTTATTTCACTTAGCATCACACTCTCCAGTTCCATCCACGTTGCTACAAAGGGCCATATTTCATTCTTTCTCATTGCCACGTAGTACTCCATTGTGTATATAAACCACAATTTCTTTATCCATTCATCAGTTGATGGACGTTTAAGCTCTTTCCATAATTTGGCTATTGTTGAAAGTGCTGCTATAAACATTGGGGTACAAGTGCCCCTATGCATTAGAATTTCCCTTGGGTAAATTCCTAGCAGTGCTATTGCTGGGTCATAGGGTAGATCTATTTTTAATTTTTTGAGGAACCTCCGCACTGTTTTCCAGAGTGGCTGCACCAATTTGCATTCCCACCAACAGTGCAAGAGGGTTCCCGTTTCTCCACATCCTCTCCAGCATCTATAGTCTCCTGATTTGTTCATTTTAGCCACTCTGACTGGTGTGAGGTGATATCTGAGTGTGGTTTTGATTTGTATTTCCCTGATGAGGAGCGACGTTGAGCATCTTTTCATGTGCCTGTTGGCCATCTGGATGTCTTCTTGAGAGAAGTGTCTATTCATGTTTTCTGCCCATTTCTTCACTGGATTATTTGTTTATCAGGTGTGGAGTTTGGTGAGCTCTTTATAGATTTTGGATACTAGCCCTTTGTCGGATATGTCATTTGCAAATATCTTTTCCCATTCTGTTGGTTGCCTCTTAGTTTTGTTGATTGTTTCCTTTGCAGTGCAGAAGCTTTTAGCAAAGTCTCAGGATACAAAATTAATGTACAGAAATCAGTTGCATTCTTATACACTAATAATGAAGCAACAGAAAGACAAATAAAGAAACTGATCCCATGCAAAATTATACCAAGAATCATAAAATACCTAGGAATAAATCTAACCAAAGATGTAAAAGAACTGTATACTGAAAACTATAGAAAGTCTTATGAAGGAAATTGAAGAAGATACAAAGAAATGGAAAAACATTCCATGCTCATGGATTGGAAGAATACATATTGTTAAAATGTCAATACTACCCAAAGCTATCTATACATTCATTGTAATCCCAATCAAAATTGCCCCAGCATTCTTCTCAAAGCTAGAACAAGCAATCCCAAAATTTGTATGGAACCACAAAAGACCCCGAATAGCCAAAGTAATATTGAAGAAGACCAAAGCGGGAGGCATCACAATCCCAGACTTTAGCCTCTACTACAAAGCTGTCATCATCAAGACAGCATGGTATTGGCACAAAAACAGATACATAGACCAGTGGAATAGAATAGAGACTCCAGAATTGGACCCACAAAAGTATGGCCAAGTAATGTTTGACAAAGCAGGAAAGAATATCCAATGGGGGAAAAAAAAAACAGTCTCTTTAACACATGGTGCTGGGAGAACTGGACAGCAACATGCAGAAGGTTGAAACTAGACCACTTTCTTACACCATTCACAAAAATAAACTCAAAATGGATAAAGAACCTGAATGTGAGATAGGAAACCGTCAAAACCTTGAGGAGAAAGCAGGAAAAAAAACTCTCGGACCTCAGCCACGGCAATTTCTTACTTGACACATCTCCAAAGGCAAGGGAATTAAAAGCAAAAATGAACTATTGGGACCTCATGAAGACAGAAATAATCTAATTAAATCTTGAGTAATTGCAGCATCCCAAAATAATAAATATTTGAAACTTCTCTGGAGTTCTTTGAAAGAAACTCTGGTATCTTTCATTTCCAATGCACTTCTATTGATTTTGACTGTTGCTTGGTTAAAGTACTTGTGGACTTCTTTAAGATTAAGGTTGAAATTTTTTTAGCAGGTTTTTGTAATGTCTGGATTCATTTTTCAGTGTTACATCTGGTACCTTGCTGGAAAGATTGAACACAAAGTAACTTTTACAAATGCTACCAGAATATTTCCCAGTTTTGAACATTACGCATAATTTCTATTATAGGCTACCAAGATTTCCAAAGTCACCTTGAGGTCAAGTCAGGATAGGAATCAAGAAGAATAGAGGTTGCAAGATTGTATTGGCCTAGAAAGTGAAAGTCTGAGGATAAACACGAAGTTTCTATTATCACATGCAAAGAAAATACACAGCGCTCACTTAGGCTGTTTGTCCAGACTTTCTCATCTGAACCACAAACTTTTTGGCCTTCTGGTTTATAGTTTAGTACTTACAGCCAAAGAACAGTATATTTATTTTGAAAGGAGAAAATGTACTTCTCGTTGTAGGAAAAAGAGAGCAACTAAAATGAACTAAGTTCTATTTTAGGTACTTTCATGTATCCTATTCCAAATTGTGTCTGTCTTAGTATTTTCAGGCTGCTATAACAGTACCATAGACCGGGTAGCTTGTAAACAACAGACATTTTTTTCTCACACTTCTTGAGGCTGGAAGTCCAGGATCACAGTGCCTGCATGGTTGGGTAACAGCCCGCTTCCTGGCTGATAGCCTGTGCCTCTTGCAGTGTTCTCATATGGTGGAAGGGGCAGGGGATCGCTGTGGAGGGGGGGTGTATCTATCTTATAAGAACACCAATTGCATTCATGAAGGCTCTAATCCTCATGACCTAAGCACTTCTCAAAAGCCCCACCTTCTAATACCATCACCTTTGGAGGTTAGAATTTCAATGTATGAATTTTGGGGACACGCAAACAGCCTTTACATTGCATACCAGCCTGTTGACCAGCAAATACTGCTATTTTAAGTAACACTTTCATCCACGGGAACTGTGTTATATTGCACAAGTAAGAATAAACTTTGGTCTCTGGATAGCAGCTTAAATAGAAATTCTAATGAAGATCTTCCTCACAAATGAAATAGAGTCTTTCATAGTGTAAGTTCTTCCATAGTTTTAACACACTTGCACAGCACTCCTATAAAATTGTTATTGATGTTCATGTCAATTTGACTATAAACTTCTAGTCTTGAAGTGTGTTGGTAAACTAGTTCTCTGGGAGGAAAAAAACCCAAATCTGATTCATAGCATTTGTCAATTTTCATATTCTAAATTTTCCTATCACAGCTTATTTCAAGCTACCAATGAAGAGTTGGGAAGAAGTACACAATTTGTTATGAGCCAGTATGAGTGCACTACACTGTACTGTCTATTCTTACTATCTTTCTTTCAGAGCTCAATATTGTTATGATCGCTCTCTTCCATGAATCTCCGCGAAAACTTGGAATTGACTTGAATCTACCAACTTGAACCTAGATAGGATTATCTTTTTCCCTACACTTCTGGGGAGGCCTGGGAACCTTTAGTACACTCTGATTTCCAGGATTCAGTCAACTAACCATACCAACTGGCTTGCATGAGGAAAGGGAGCTGTTCGTGTTCATTTATCCATTTTTGAGTATATTTTATTTCTTCTCACCTAATAAATCCTCCTTAATACATACCACTGAAATTCTAATCAACAAAAGTAAATGTATATATTTTTTATATGAAATGTCAATCCTCTGTGGATTAGGTGACCTAGAGTTATCAGACAAGAGTGTTAAATCCCCACTGTAGTCTACACACCCTGGGGCTTTTCATCAGTAGTTTCTTGAATGTTTTTAGTGTTCTTATCTACATTTGGAAACCTGTTTCCAAATTGCTCACAGATTGTAAAAGCACTAATTGGTAATGCTCCTTGTTTGGTTCATTGACTCCCACATTCTCTGGCAATTGTTGGTATCAGTTAAAATGTGAACCTACTAAAGGTACTGTTTTTAAGAAATGTAATTTAAGCAGTGTTTTCTTAATTGGGGAGCCTATCTTAAGCTGTTACAACATCAGTGACTCCTGGTATTAAAACAGCCTATATTAAATTTTACAGCAATTACTGAATTTAAATTTTAGAATAGCAAACACATGACTAGATAGCCCAGTGAAATGAGGCTTGTTGAAATTAGAACTAAGGAAAACATGTTTCAGAATTTACACTTCCTCTTTGTTATAAATGTGCATAGATATGCATAATTGGGTGTATACCTGAAACATGAAATAGAATTCCATCCAGAAGTCAGCAAGAGCACTGGATGTAAAAGTTGAAGTTACATTTCACTTTTGAATGTTTCCATGGATATAGATCAGTTTTCTGTAGTTAAATGGGTGTAGCCCTGCGTGTGTGTGTGTGTGTGTGTGTGTGTGTGTGTGTGTGTGTGTTGGATTAAGAAGGATAAGGGTAGAAGTAAAGTGAATAAAAAAGAATAGGCCTAATGACCTTCATTTTGTAATTGTTTAGTATCCCTATTCTCACGTTTCTGGTTTAACACTTGTGTGAGAACTGTCTCTTCTGAGGTCAAGGTAGATGTGGGGATCTGGAGAACCTGGGAAGTTTCTGAAGCTGGGCAATATTAGTATTTAGGAGACAGTACCTATAATACAGTGATATAAGTTCTGAAAGGGGAAAGATAAGGGAAATTTTAGCAACTCCCCCAAAATAATCTCTATAGAAGAGTAACTGGAAGGCTTCCATTTTCAAACAAAGAAGGGACAAAAACACTGGAAATTCTATCATAAAAGTTACAGTACAGGACAGTGTAAGGAGTGTGTTAAGTGATCGTTTATTCTTTTGCATCTCTGAGTTTTTCCTCAAATAGTGCATTTCTGACCAGCTTTAGGTTTTCTTTCAGTATTATTGCAATGAAAAGGAAATGTACAGTTTTACGTAGCTGGCCATTTCTCATTTTATCCTAATATTTTCACTTGGAAAAGTCATATTTGACTGTTTGTATTCTTTTTCAATTGTAATTTGTACTAACCTGATTACTTCCTATACGTGTTCCCATTTCCCTTCTTTCTTTTCCCTTCAGATTCCAATGTTTTTTTTTTTTAAATGTTTATTTATTTATTTTGAGAAGGGAGGAAAGGCAGACAGAGAGAGAGAATATCCCAAGCAGGTTCCCAGCTGTCAGCACAGATCCCAATGCGGGACTCAATCTTATGAATCATGAAATCATGACCTGAGCTGAAATCAAGAGTCATATGCTTAACCAAGTGAGCCACCCAGGTGACCCAGGTTCCCATTGATTTTTGTTGTGCTTTATCATGCTCTGGTTTGAAAAATGCCTGAGTAAATTTATTTATGGAGTTACTAAACTTTCTTTTCTTTTCCTTCTTCTCTTTCCTTTTCTTTGATTTCTTTTCATTCTTTTTTTTAAGCTAGCAATTTATCTGCTTAGTTTGGCAACAAATCTGGAAATGTCACTGTAATAAAATGAAGCTAATAGCCTTATGGAAAATCCTGGATTCTGGATTATAAGATGAGGAGGAAACACTAGGAAGCAGATTAATTTAGTGCCATTAATTAATCTGCTTTTGGCCTAAAAAATCATTTCCTGCAACTATTTTGAATGTTCAACAAAGGTCAAGGCAGAAACGTCTTAGAGGAATCTAGCTGGCCCCAAAGATTATTCCTAAAAGGCAATGGTCCTCAACCTTGGATGCATGTTCAAGGGATACTTTAGAATTCCAATTTCCAGACTTCTGTTTTCTGCTTTGGGATGTAGAAGAGTGTCACTTACAGTCTTAACTACAAAGATGAACATACTGCAAATTCACAGACTTTCTTGAAACTGTCAGATTTAAGGTTGCAGGGCAACAAACTAGCCCAGAATATAAAAAGAGACAAAAAGAGACAGGACCCAAGCCTTTCCTTACTTTGGGAGATGTAGTAAGAAGATACGAGTAAGGAAAATTCAGCTAGAATAGGTAACAAATTGGTGAAGGTTGAGTGTAGTCTGACAAGATGTTTTGGAGTCCTTGGGGATCATAGCTATAAGGAACAATGTTATTCCTTTAGAAATTCTTCTCCACAGATTCCACCAGGTCCAGAAAGATTGGTGAGAATTCTGATAAAGTAAGCCTGCAGGCGGGGCATAATGGCCGCTGTGTGATGGCACAAAAATTCTATCTGGTTTCTTCTCTCCTTTACCTCTTATGGCAAAAAGCCTCAATCTACCTGAAGTTACTGGTGAAAGCCATTGCAGAGAGCAGGAGAACAGAAAAAAATATGCTATTACCAGAGAAGGAGCAAGAACGGCTGGGAGTGAAGCAGGAGCATTGGGACGTCCACAACCCTAAGCCCCACGAACACAGTGCCTTAAAACCGAGTCTTAACTAGAACAAAACAGAACACCCCTCCATGTCCTCTACCACAGATCAACAAGGTCAAGTAACAAGTAAGACTGAAATATGCTGAGAGGATTTAAGAATATGGAGACAGACCCACTCTAAGGCACACTATAAAGGGAAGACTTAAAGCTGATGGTGGGGAAATTAGTGAAAAACCTTCTGGAAAGCCAGCTCTCACCCCCAAGCTATTTCCAGAGAAATTTAAAGCATCTGGCTCACTGAGGGTAACCATATGTACAACAAACCTTCATTTCACATTGACCTCTGACTTGATTAAAGCAAATACCCCACTACAGGTGTAGTGGAAAAAAAGGAGTGTTCGTTTCTAGGCACAAAATCTATTTATCTCAGCCTGTGTCTTTCACAGTGGGTCTTTTTTTTTTCAAACAAAAATTAGGCATAAAAATGGCAAGAAAAAACATATTGCCAAAGAACAAAACAATCAACATATCTATTATGACACAGATATCAAAACTGTCTGACACAGAACCTAAAATAATGTGTGTTCTATTAAAAGCTCTAATGGAAAAGTTAGTATGTAAGATCAAATGTAAATTTTAGCAGAGAGATGTTAGACAAATGGAAATGCTAGATATAAAACACTCAGTAACAGAGATGAAGAATGCCTTTGACTGATTCATCTGTAGACTCAACACAAATGAAGAAAGAAGCAATTAAGTTGAGTTAAGCCAACAGAAATGACCCTAATGGAAACACACAAAAAGTCAGTAGTTGTAGGAGTTGAAGGTTGGGGGAAGGGTTAACCAGGAAAGGAAAGCAGGAGGCAATTTTGTGAATGATGACTGTTCTGTGTCAATGACTGTGGATATGGAAACGTGAGTCTATGTGTTTGTGAAGATCCATAGGAAAATATATCCCAAATAGGTTTTCCCTTTGTAAATTAAAAAAAAAATTGAGAGGAAAAAATAACCTGTATCTCAGAATAATTAAATCAGCATATCTGAGAGTGAGAGCTTGGCTCAACCAGGTAATTTCAATATGAATCTAAAATAGAGAATTTCTGCTCCAGTTTCCATTTCTTGGAGGGTTTATTATAGTATAAGTATTAGTTCCTAAACTTGATTGCCCATTAAGAATCACCTGGGATCTTTAAAAATACTGATGTCTGTCTTTCTGATTTAATGTGTGAGACAAAATACGGCTATCAGGAATTTAAAAGCTTTCCTGATGATACTAAAGGGCAACAAAGTTTGGGAACCGTTGGTCTAGAGCAGTGTTTCCCAAACTTTAGCCCATATCAGAATCATCTGAAAGGCTTGCTAAAATACAGATGATTGGGCCCCAATCCCAGAGGTTTTGCTTCGGTAAAAAATCTTGGGATGGAGTCCAAGATTTTGCATTTCTGATAAATTTCTAGGTGACGCTGATGCTGCAGGTCTTTTGACAACTACTGGCCTTAGACTAATACTTCTCAGTTATTACTGTGCACAAAACCACGGAAGTCAAAATTCTAATCAGTTGATCTGGAATAAGGCATAAGATTCTGTATTTCTTTTTAAAAAAATTTTTTTTTACGTTTATTTATTTTTGAGATAGAAACAGAGCATGAATGGGGGAGGGGCAGAGAGAGAGGGAGACACAGAATCGGAAGCAGGCTCCAGGCTCTGAGTCATCAGCCCAGAGCCCGATGCAGGGCTCGAACTCACAGACCGCGAGATCGTGACCTAAGCTGAAGTCGGATGCTCAACCGACTGAGCCACCCAGGCGCCCCCAAGATTCTCTATTTCTAACAAGCTCCTATACGATGCTGCTGGACGAAACGACTACACCTTGAACAGCAGCTGTATCTAGAGTCTTGCGTGGCTTACTGAGTAGTGCTAGCAGAAGCGTCTGATGACTTCTGTGTATATTTAGAGTTTGAGAAGTACTGCTTTAGAGGTTGGTGGCTGTTAAGCATTGTTTTCTGCAACCTCACTTGTCAGGTTTGTCAGCATAGAAAGCTTTGATCTATCTCTCAAAAGGTAGGCTTGCTTACTTAGGTGCTTGACAATTTATTAATTCACAATTGAAAATAAAGAGTACAGAGGCAGAGTAGTTTATCAGGCCAGCCAATTTCATTGTCGGATAGAACCTTGCGGAAAGTCAACCTATTAGAAAATGCCTTAATGAGTGAGCGATTTGCACAATGAAAGAGTTCAAGTGATTTTATGAAATGCCTCTCAGGATTCTGACTGGGTGTTTTGTTTCCATCTAGTATAATGTGTCCCTTTTGGGTGTACCGCGTCATAGGCCAGTTAATGGCCTGTGAATAACTGTCATAGAGGGTCAGCCTCCTTTCCCTAGTCCAATCAGTTGTTGTCAAGAGGAAGGTCACCTATGTTGGTGGTTTCCTCCAGAAAGTTGGTGTGGGTGTGGGTAAGCCAGCACCATAGGCTCCTCTTTAGGATAAAAACCCCAGATAAATATAAATAATATTTTCATAAACAGCTTGTGATAAGGTCAAGCTTCTAGAACAATTTACCAAAAGTAAATGAAAGAGTGCTTATTGTTAGCATTTAAAAAATCAATTTTTAATTTTTCATGACATAGATAAGGCAAAGAAAAAAAAATGACCAGCAAATCTTTGTATTTGCATATCCTAATGCATCTTTACTTTCTAAATGAAAAGGAGAGAAAGAGAGCTCTGTTTGATATAGAAATCAGCATTTTTTGACCAGCTTAGAGTTCTATAATTAAACATTTACAAAGCAAGCAGAACTTTCTTTTTCTTCTTTTGTTGAGAAAATTAGTAGAAGTTTTTCCATGTTTGGGGTCATAGTGACATGGTGTGAGGGAAATGTCTAAGGTAATGAACCAGATTTAGAAAAACTGGTAGAGACGTGCCTAGGTGGCTTGGTCGGTCAAGCTACCCGCTCTTGATTTTGGCTCAGGTCTTGATCTCAGAGTTTTGTGAGTTCAAGCCCCATGTCGAGCTCTGCATGCTGACTGTGCCGCTGAAACTGCTTGGGATTCTCTCTCTCTCCCTCTCTCTCTGTCCCCCACTTGCGCTGTCTCTCTCAAAGAAATAAGCTTGGGGGGAAAAAAAAGAAAAATTGTGGTAGAGCCATTTTAAGAACATTAGCAGGTATTAAGTTTAGGGACATACACAGTAATCTTGGTGATTTGTAGAATTTACTTCTGCACATATATTTAATATATGTCAGAATCAATTTACATTTTATTTTTATCCTATTCTTCTGTCAAAATAAACACCACATATTGTGATGCTTGATTACCACATAATAAACATGTAAAATTCAGGGTACTGTTTTTTGAACACCCTGATAAGGCTTTTTGGGGGACAAAGTAAAAGTGTATTATAAATCTCATTGAGTCTCATTAAATCATACTATGGAAACAAACCGGAGCCTCCCGGTTTACATATTGGTCACAAATATTGACAAAGATATTCAGCCTGGCTGCACAACATAATGACCAATCCTTGCCCCTACCCCTCACCTCCATTCTCATTTTATTGGTCTGGGTAAAGCTTAGAATTTTATCAGTTGTTTTTGTTTTTGTTTCTATCTTGAAAATGTTCTTTAAATGAGAGGGGAAAAAGGCTCGGAAAGTATGTAAAGAACAATTCACTTGTTTATGTGTTTTTATATGCAAAGGATACCCCTGACCTCCCACCCATTGTGATTCAGAAACAATTGGAACTTAAATGTGTCCTTGTAGTTTCATATTGGCATATTTATGAATTTGCAGACACATCCTTAGCAATGCCAAGGGGCCACCATAGTGGGGCACATGCACACATGTAGTAGCAATGTGGCTTCTAGATATTTGGACCTGGAAAGGGCAGCCTGAGGGAACACAGGAAGAAAAGGAGGTAAGATCAATTGTCCCAATCTGTCACACTCGTTGTCCTCTCTTTTTAAGTCTAAAAGTTTTCTTTTGTTTCTAAGAATTAGTGAACTCTGATAATGACTGACATATGAGTATTAATGCAAGGGAACATTTAAGTCCTTAAAATATTTCTTGGCTAATTCTTTAGATAAAGTAGACCCATTGGAATGACTGGTTTACTGACCATAAATAACTATGGTCCATTGAGGAAAATGTATTGTCTAACTTGTGGCTACTAGGGTTAGAAAAAACTGTTTAAGAGCATTCAGTTCTACAATCGGGAAATGCTCCATAAGGGTAAGGTGAGGTTTCGGGGCTCAATTCCATATCACAACATTGCCAATAGGCTAGCATTAAAGAAATGGCAGAATTGCAATTGTCAGTCAAGGAAGTTGCTTTGTTGTTTATTCAGTAGTAAAACTCTCTGCAAGGCCTGTAGAATATGAGTACATAACCAGCTGAACAGGAGCCAGCAGCTACCCACAAACTTCCAATACCTTTCACAGTAATGGAATTGCTGATGTTTCCCTGGAGCACATTTTGCAGATGCAAGATTGTTTCAATGGTGTGATCGACAGTATCTGAGTTATAATAACCAGAAGAGAATAATACTTCACAATGCAATGGCAACCTCCATCTGGCTCCGAGTTCCCCAAAGCCTGGTATAAGCAAGAGAAAAACAGGTGTAGCTCCAGTTGAATACATAACAGCTTGTGGACTAAGAATTCTCTTATTTTCCATTGCAAATACAAAGAATGTTTTGCGGTGGGTGTCTTTAATTTTACAGCTCAAAGACTGGTGTCCGTGTCAGAGACAGTAATAGAAATTCTTGGGTAGATGAGTATTTTTTTCTTTATAGAGTATAAAGAATTCAAAGGATGGTGATGGAAAATGCAGTGAATTTGGAGTATATGGAAGTGTATATCTGTACATGCTTGTAAAATATAGTTCTTGATGTCAGGGTCAGTACTGTTTTTGCGAAAATCCTAGGAGGCACAGGAATATGTCTGAGGACTCCAGAATCACCATGAAAACAAGGTAATCAAACAACAGCTGTTGTGCGCTCTGGTGGTAAGGGTGGATAAAAGAGTTGCAATGCAGTTGATCTAAAGCACTTCTTTGATTGATGCACCAAGTCTATGGGCTACAGAAAAGCACTACACAAAGCTGAGGCTGTGACTGTGTCAGGGAAACTGGGACTCATTCCGAGTCCTTGAGACAAGAATTTCCTGTAAATAACAGCTATGGCTTCAAATCAAAGAATGAAAATCCGCCCAGGTACCCAGTATACACGGGACCATTGTCACGATAGTTTTTCTGTCCTGCTTATACACAGATGTGTCAGCTATATTGACACTATCGAAGGGCAAATCCAGATTTTGTGCAAAGGGAAGCTTCTATGATTTAGGGTGTCTCCTTTTAATTGAAGTATAGTTGACACACCACATTACATTGATTTCAAGCGTACAACATAGTGATTTGACAACTCTGTAAGTTATGCTATGCTTACCACAAGTGCAGTTACCATCTGTCACCAGACAATGCTGTTATAATACCATTGGCTATCTTCCCTACACTGTACCTTTTATCCCTGTGACTTATTCATTCCATGACTGGAAGCCTGTGTCTCCCACTCCCCTTCACCTATTTTGTTCATCCCCCACCTCCTCCCCTCTGGCACCCATCACTTCTCTGTATTTATGCATTTTTTTTTGCCTTTTGTTTTTTCATTTGTTTGGTTTTTTAGATTCCACATATAAGTGAAATCATATGGTATTTGTCTTTCTCTGTCTGAAGTATCACTTAGCATAATGCCCTCTAGGTCCATCCATGTTGTTCTTTGGGTGTCTTCTTTTTGAAAAAGAACATAAATGCGTAGAACTTTTGAAAATTAAGATATTTACTCCATGAACACATTCGTAGACCCTCCCAACAGCCTTGGAGGAGCATATAAAACTGTTGGGCTCTGAAATTTAAGTTTTGCTAGCTTCATGGTGATTCTACCTCTGTTACTACCACCATAGAAAATGACTTACCACCTTACACCTTTACTTAAGCCAAGTAAACTACCTGAATAAAAAATTAAGCTTCATTATAACAAAGCATGAATATGATAAGATTCATTTAAAAATTATTTAAAATAGAAGTCATTAGTTTCCAGTCACCTATAGTACTTGGGGAAAGGTACAAAGTGTGTTGAATTTTAGTACAAGATACACAGAGGTGACTTTGAACTAATAACAAACCATTTCTTAGCAATGTTCATGTAGCTGTGTGTTTGCAATAAGTAAGACTTATACAGTGCTACTACATGCAAAGTGCTGCTCTAAGTTCTTTGTGTATATATACAGTGTATATATATATATATATAGTGTATATATATAGTATGTATATATATACAGTGTGTGTGTGTGTGTGTGTATATATATATATATATATATATATATATATATATATATATATATATATAGTCAGTTTCAAGGAACTATTGGTTCAACCCTTCTAATACTTCCTATTTTATAGATGGAAATATAGGGGCACAAAGAACTTAATAAGTTACTCATGGTTGGATGGTTACTAAGTGCCAATGTGTGGATTTGAACCCGTCATGGGCTTCAGCCTTGGTGCTTTTAACTACTGCCCTCTCTTCTGCCTTTCTACTTGTGAGCCATGTCAGTTTGGTGTCGCAGAAGGGCAGCACTCACCTGTGTGCTATGATAGGCTAGCCATTTCCCAGTGTATAAGGACGGTCTGGTATTTATCAGAAGGCTGCTGCTTTCTGTGTGCAGTAATGTTCAATTGCCAGCACTGGCCAAATATCAGATATGGGGGTTGGTGCAGAAGCTATGTACCGTCTAACATACATGAGCCTTTATTTCCTTGTTAGTCATTCAGGGCTTTGGAAATCCTGTTTTTTTTTTAATCTTTATTTAGTTTTTAGAGAGAGAGACAGCATGAGCAGGGGAGGAACAGAGGAGGGGGGCGGCGGGGGGGAGATACCGAATCGGAAGCAGGCTCCAGGCTCTGGGCTGTCAGCACAGGGCTGATGTGGGGCTCGAACTCATGAACTGTGAGATCATGACCTGAGCCGAAATCAGAGGCTTAACTGAGCCACCCAGACATCCCCGGAAGTACTATTTAAAAATGTTTTTTAATTTTTATTTTGGAAATATAAGGTCTTTCCTGGCTTATATTCAGACAAAAATATATATATATTCTATTTTTGCTTGTATTTGTGAAAGCCCAACTTGGCATAAATGGCAATAGTCTAAAAGCATTTTAGGCACTGGTGTTTCTAATGGAGTGGACTCTGCCACTTGAATGGATGTGTTCCAACTTACATTTATTAAGAGCACGCTATTCCCATGTAATATTCTAAGTATGTTAAAACTACTAATTCATTTAACCTTACTATGATCTTATGAGGTAAATACTATTCTCAACCTCATTTGCCAGATAAGGAAACAGAGTCATGGAGAAACCAGATACTTTCCTGCAGTGGCCAGTTATAAATGGAGGAGCCAGGGTTCAAACCCAAGCTGTCTGGCTATGGAAGTCGCTTTCCTAATGTCTGTGCTAGGGTGCCAGAGTGTTTATTCAAACAAGTGGCATGTTGACACTGAAAGGAGGTTGGAAATGGTTACCAGTTCTGAAAAAGGAGGTGCTGTGAGTGCTGCTGAAAGCTAAGGGTGTTTAATATTGCTGTCAAGAGGAAAGCCACACCGGCCACTGCTGTTAGAGGTGCTGCAGGAAAACAGTGCTTGAAATGTTCAGTAAAGAATTCGATAATGGATGGCGGAAAACGACTAACAAAGAAATGATAAAAATGACTGTTCCTGTGATAGTAATATATAGCATATCTACTTTGAACTTATTATATACTAAGTGTGGTTCTACATGCTTTACATATATGAAACTCCACTTCTTCCTCCCAAACACACTCTAAGGCAGATATGATTCTGTGTCCTTATTTTGCCAGTGAGGAAAGTGAGGTAAAGAGATTAAATAATGCACTTAAGTAGGAGTTTTTAGATTTGAAGAAAATATATTTAAATATATTTCCCATATACCAGTTGCTGTGGGAGGTGCTGTAGATATAGAAATGGAAGTGAAGACATAGAGTTCTAGTTAGAAAAACAGGCAAATGTATGATTGGAGGGTATCTAATAAAAATGCACTTTTTTTTTTTTTTTTTTTTTTTTTTTTTTTTTTGGTGGGTGAGCTGAAGAGTTAACAGCATGAGCAGAGGAATAGAGACAAGACTGAACTTACCTTTTTGGGGCTCAGTGAGTGTATGGGTTAGGTCGGGTGGGCTGTCTGAGTTAAAGCTAGAGACACAAGTAGGGTGTAGCTGATGGAGAGGTTGTGAGCCAACCGTGATAACACCAATGATTTCTAAAGGCTTTGAGGAGCTGTTTAAGGTGGTTTTTTTTTGATCAGGGAAAGGCAGTATTCAAGATGAACAATGATGATTCCTAAATAAAGGAGAGGTCTTGAGGAAGAAGATGGGAGGGGAGGGGATCAAAGGATTTTAAGGCGATAGAGCTGAATGGACTTCATGGTAACTTTGATGTGGGATAAAATAAAGGAAGATACAAAGGATCCTGACTGGATGGGGATGCTGTTGGCAGATGTGACGGGGCTGTGGAGGAGACCAGAAGTATTTGGGGGATACCTAAGTGGAAACATCTGCTAGGAAGTTGGCTGTTGAGCTGTGCAGATCAGAATGATTGTTAAGAGCCATCATTCTATAGGGGAACATGAGAATTGTCAAAGAATTTGCATAGAGTAAGACATGACAGAGGATGGGGCAAAGAGGGTCCCAGTGATTAAGAGATCATTGGGGAAAAAAAAAGCTGAAAGAAAGGAGTAATAACCTCAAGTGTCAGAGACGGGAGAAAAAGTTGAAACACATACACTGATTTACTAATTAACTTTATCTGAAGGCTGGAATGTGATTTATATGAATTGTTTAAAAGTTATTATAAGCAGGGGCGCCTGGGTGGCTTAGTCGGTTAAGCATCTGACTCTTGGTTTCAACTCAGGTCATGATCTCACTGATTCGTGGCTTTGAGCCCTGCATCAGGCTCTGTGCTGGTAGTGTGGAGCCTGCTTGGGATTCTCTCCCTCTCTCCCTCTCTCCCTCTCCCCCTCTCCCTGTCTCTCTCTCTCTCTCTCTCTCTCTCTCTCTCTCTCTGTGCCCCTCTCCCATTTGTACTGTCTCTGTCAAAATAAATAAATAAGCTTAAAAAATTATAAACAGTACACTAAATTCCCCCATATGATTTGAAGGTAATGGTCCAATGTAATAATTATTCATAACCCATAACCTGTATCTTCAAGGAAATATGAAATAATTTTTGATATATATATGTATATATATATGTGTGTGTGTATATATATATATATATTTTTTTTTTTTTTGCAAAGAGAGATAAATACATAATCTACTCCAAATTGGATGAAGCAATTTATTTTGGTCCTTATTAGGTTCACTACATTTAGTGGGTAAGCTAACTTTCCCAAATACCAAGTGTGTGTATGTGTGGTTAACAATATTAGTGAAGAGACGCACGCAAACATTTCGTCTTTGGTATAAAACTAATAGGGAATAATACCTTTGGTTACTCTGTTTAAATTGTGAATAGCTAAATGTCTGTGGTTTTGTGGAGACAGTTAAAATAATATAATGCATCTATTAGGTGTTTTCTGCTGTTTCTGTTTATACTGAAGATTTGCCAGCTTTTGGGGCAAGCATAAGAGCCACGTTATTCCTTCATAAAGCCATTTTGGTTATGTCTAAGCTCTGGTGTTCAACGAGAAATAGCAGATTATTCCATTCAGTATTTTTCCAGTCATTACACTAAAGCTGACCTATTTAAAATTTTCCTGGTAAGTCCTCCCCTCCCCCTGCTGTTTTTCTACTAAATTGGACTGGATTTGTTTGTGGAAGCAATGATAATGTTAGAGTTCAGTAGTCATAAATGGTTTTTATTGAGTTTGGATAGGAAATATATTAAGCTTAAAACATGCTTGAAAACATTTCTGATCTATTTGAATGAACCTGCACATTCTCCTTCACATCCTTAAATTCTTATCCTCCTCAGTGTAATATTTAAATGCTTCTAGAATTAGGGTGTTAGTCTGGCTCTTAGGAGAAGGTTGACTGAAAAGGTATTGTGGGTTTTTTTTTTAATCCAGGTAAATAGCATAGGATTATAATTCACTGTGCATTTAGTGTCTGAACAGGATCATTAGGAAAAAGGCTGGTTTATAGACTTAACACAGGTGGGCTAGAGACATTAAAATAAATACAATTATTTTACCCATAATGGCAGCTCTGAAGAATTCAAGGCAAAAATAGCAAAATGATTTGAAAAGTAGCACTAACAACTGTGTAAGAACGATAATTCTTCATGCTTTTGTTTTGATAGCCATGCAAAAAGAAATTCAAAATTAAAAAAAAAAAGAGGTAAACATTGCCTGGTCTTTGGCTGCCTTGATATTCATTTGGTCTTTTTAATAGCACCCTCAATTTCCCCTTGAGAGGCGACTTCTTCCTTGTTCTGTTGATCAGGACAAACCTAAGGCTCCCTTTCCCTTGCCAAAGGCTGTGCAGGAATATAAGCTAGGTCATTCTTCTTCTGTAAGATTTGAATCAAGATCCAAGAAACTGAAGCTGAAGTAGTTGGAGATCTGTTGGTTCAAGAGATCTGATTTACTGTTTTAGTATAAGATGCTTCCTGTTTTCTAGCCCCCCAAACCACTTTGTCCTTCGCATTGGTTCTTCAGATTCTCATTGATCATCTGCAAACTCAGTAAACATGCACAAATTTCTATTTTCAAAACTGAACTGCTTTTCTGTTGCTTGTGTCCAAAGATCCCTAACTGATAAAGAATAGTTTTGAATATGATTAAGAAACATGATCCTTCTACTTTAAGTAACTGATATATAAATACTATAGTAGTTTTGATTTCCTAAATCAAGTTAATCACTACCTAGTAAATCTTAGCAATGAAATATTCTTATTTCTGTTTAATCACTTTTTTTGTTTATATATTTGAGAAAGAAAGGCGGGGGAGGAGAGAGAGAGAGGGAGAGAGAGAGAGGAAGAGAGAAAACTCCAAGCAGGCTCCATGCTGAGTGTGGAATCTGACACAGGACTCTTTGTCACGACTGTGAGATTATGACCTGAGCCTATATCATGAGTTAGATGCTTACCTGACTGAACCACCCAGGCACCCATCTATTAATCACCTATGAGATATGTTATTATCTTCCACTAAATGGAGTAAAATATTTTCAATATTGTAAAATGTTTCATTTTCCATTCAGTGCAGTCATCTCCTTGAGCTTGGGAGGGTGGAGATAATAGCCTTTCTTCCCATTTCTGGTGGCACAGAACTCTCTCCTCTTTTAGAGGATTATCTGTTGAGCCCTGGCATTGGCTGGAAGTTGCCAATAACATACTGTGGGGAATTTTCTTATCTATATGAATTATTTTATTAGACTTCAACAAATAGAGGTTTTAAAGATTCTTTATAGCTCTACAGAGCTAACAAAGTTTCATTGTAAATAGGTCATACAGAGAAAGTAGTCCTGCAGAATCTGCCATGGACTTGAACATGGACTAAACCATTAGTCCAATGTTTGGGTACCTGTTATATGGTGCTCAAAGAGATATAATAAAGTATCATCCTCATTTTTTAGTAACTATATCTGAATTTTAAACATAATTTTACAAAAGGAGAAAATTTGGGAAAAAAGGATAGTTTATTGACAAGTGTCTAACAGATTTCAGGCTTATGGCATACTGACAATTGAGAAAACAGTTGTGGTTTATAGTCAGTAGCAGTGGGACTGCTGAGAAAGCGGGGAAGAAAGGATCTTACTGAACATAGAAAGTAGTAATTGTTAGGCGTTAATACTTTATAGTATTGTTCTTATATATTAGCTGAAGGAAAACACACATTGAATAAATATAACTTCTGAAGTTCTGTTTTATATTGCTCGATCCTGAGAACAATCCTGAAGTAGATTATAATTGTATTCATTGCTTAGATGAGGACTTTGAGCCCCAGCACATTTAAATGAGTTTGAAAGGTGGTTCAGTTAGTAAGTGAATAAGTGGTATTTGAATTCACACTAAGGCTTTTCTGCTCTCAGAACCTGCACTCTTTATTGTGCTCTGAACATACTTCAGGTATATAGTATCCAAACACGAACTTGAAGGATGACTGGGACTTAGACAGGGGTCTAGACCCACAAAAGATTTTCCACTGGCTGGCCCTTAGGAAATGCTCTATAAATAGCTGCTGAATTGAATTAATGCATACTTGTACATCCAAGTATGGCATGTATTGGGTTCAGCTCAGTATGTCAGCCAAATGTATCAGAACTAGCTTCTGAAGTTTAGGGTCAGAGGAGGGCTCATAGGACATGGTATAGAATAACCAAATATATCTAATGGTTTTATAAAAATTTCACAATTTTATAATAATTGTCACAATTTGAACTATTTGTAATTATTACCATTTGAACATGCCTCAAGTAATGTATAATTCCTTGCCTTCCATCTGAATATGACAGAAAATCTGCATTCACTGGTCAATGACCATGCATAGGAAACTAATAATTAGGATGTCCGGGAAGAATGTTTACTGGCAAACAGATTTATTTCCCATCAATTTTGACTTTAAACACAATCCCTGGAAAATCTGTAAAATCTTTTTCTTTTACCATCATGGCTTTCTGGAGTGAGGTAAGGAGGAGATATTTTTAAGTATAATTTTATTATCTCTGTATGAGTCAAGGGAAAGTTATATTGAGAGGCTTAACTGTTAGGAAAAGATAAACTTTATGAAGCGCACCTCATAAAAATGGAAAAATTTGTGTTATCTAAAATGAAATGTACATAAAGCTTGGGGTGTCTCCCCTTGATGTTTTCTTGAATATAAACGTGTATGAAGTTAAAGCTTGGAATTCATGAGCAAATATTATGCTTTCCAGCATTACACTTTTCTTCTAAATTTATAAAAGATATATCTCCAAAAATGTTCAGACCTTTTTTTTTTTTTTTTTTGCTTTAACTAATTATACTTTGGCTATTTTCTCAATATTCTGCAATTAGTTGTTGCTGTGGAAAACTCTTTAATGCATCAAAACATGTCTCAATCGGGGAAAATAATGATCATTCCTGTGATATCTTCAAGTGGAAAATGGGAAATATCCCCATTCCAAAACATCTCTTACACAATTCCCACAGATTTTTTCGTTCATTCTGATTTAATAAATGACCACAAGGCCGTGTGGTTGACTTTTGGCTAAAGGCTTACTAGGTTGAGCAATGGTAATGAAGTACACAATTCATCATCTACTGACTTCTATTGATGCAAAATTATTCTCTTAATCTTTGAGGGAGATTTTTATTTCTGGCAAGAAGTTATAAATAAATATAGAAAAGTTTGTTGATTGCATATTACAAATGTATTTTGCTGCTCTATTCCTTTTCCTGTATGCCATTTGCTGCTTGAGGAAGCATAGACATTTTAAAACAACTATTGAATTCAAGAAAACTTTGTGGCAAATATAATTTTTCTCCAATATAAATTTTTTCCAGTAACTAAAGTTTAGTAATAGGGGTTCTGTGTAACCAAAGAGATGCTTACATATGTCATGCAAGAAAACTCAGGTACTATACTCAAAAGAAAAGTCACTTTTTCTCATTAAATACCTTATTTACTCTTATTTATTCATCAGATAAACTTGGTTCTGTAGTTTCTCTTACATAATAGGAATCTGGAAGATTATGATCTGGAGGATCATGATCTAAGGTTTAAAGTGAATCTAGAGTGTTAGTGACCCTGGCACTGGCAGAAAAAAAATTCTTCTGTTTTACAGAGGAGAAAACCAAAACACATGGAATCATTAACTTAACCAAGATCATACATGAAAATTCTAAACTTGTCTGACCCTAATAATATAGGCTCAAAATATATCAAGCAAAATTGACAAAATTAGAAGATAAAATGATCAATTCACCTTTGTGTCTGACACCTTTTATGTTTGATTCAAACTTATCCATAGAATAAAACTTGTTAAGGATGTGATATATTCTGTATAATATATTTTAATAAGGGTATAATATAATTAATATAAATTATATTATCAATAACATAAATCATTGAACAATAGCCAGCTTAATCTAATGTCAATATTTAGAACAGATATTTACAAATAGCAGTTACAAAAATTGATATCATCATTGTGAGTCTTAACATAAGTCTCAATAAAGTTCAAAGAACAGGTATACAGTTTATCTGTAGGGATTATTATTATTCAGGGGATTGATGAGAAAATTAGATGAAACACCAAATGTAGGTGCCGGGTAGATATATAATGTTAATTTTCTGTCCTTCCATGTCTGTTTCTGCATTAGAAATATTTAAGGTATATTTTGATATATTCTTTTTTCTTCTGCTTTATTGAGATATAACTTACCTACAACGTTGTGTAGGTTTAAGGTGTACAACCTGTTGATTTGATACACTTACATATTGCAAAAATGATTCCCTCCATAGAAAAATTAACATCTCTATCATATCACATAATTACCATTTCTCTTTTATGGTGAGAACATTTAGTATGCGCTCTCTTAGCAACTTTCAAGTCTATAATACAGTATTATTATTATCTTTTTTCAATATATGAAATTTATTGTCAAATTGGTTTCCATACAACACCCAGTGCTCATCCCAAAAGGTGCCCTCCTCAATACCCATCACCCACCCTCCCCTCCCTCCCACCCCCCATCAACCCTCAGTTTGTTCTCAGTTTTTAAGAGTCTCTTATGCTTTGGCTCTTTCCCACTCTAACCTTCTTTTTTTTTTTTTCTTCCTTCCCCTCCCCCATGGGTTTCTGTTAAGTTTCTCAGGAGCCACATAAGAGTGAAAACACATGGTATCTGTCTTTCTCTGTATGGTTTATTTCACCTAGCATCACACTCTCCAGTTCCATCCACGTTGCTACAAAGGGCCATATTTCATTCTTTCTCATTGCCACGTAGTACTCCATTGTGTATATAAACCACAATTTCTTTATCCATTCATCAGTTGATGGACATTTAGGCTCTTTCCATAATTTGGCTATTGTTGAGAGTGCTGCTATAAACATTGGGGTACAAGTGCCCCTGTGCATCAGTACTCCTGTAATGCAGTATTATTAACTATAATCACCATGCTGCACATTAGATCCCCAGAACTTACTCAACTTATAACTGGAAGTTCGTACCCTTTGACCAACAAACCCCGTCTTTGACTACTCCCCAGCTCCTGGTAACCACCACCCTACTCTTTGTTTCTATGAGTTCTGCTTTTTTTTAGATTCCACATATATGTTCTATCATACATATGTCTGTCTGATTTATTTGTCTTTCTCTGATTTATTTCAGTTGGCGTAATATTCTCCAGGTGTATCCATGTTGTTGCAATGGCCAGATTCCTTTTTTCTCATGGCTGAATAATATTCCATTCTATAGCAATAGCTATGTCTATATATCACATTTTCTTTATATCTGTTGACAGCCACGTGGGTTGTTTCTGTATCTTGACTATTGTGAATAATGCTGCAACAAACATGGGAGTACAGATACCTTTTGAGACAGATACCTTTTTGAGATTTTATTTCCTTTGGATAAATACTCAGAAATCGAATTGCTGGATCATATGGTAATTCTATTTTTAATTTTTTGAGGAAACTGCGTCAGCAGCTGTACCAATCTACATTCCCACCAACAGTGCACAAAATTTCCCTTTTCTCTACATTCTCACCAACACTTGTCAGCTCTCGTCTTTTTGAGGACAGTCACTAAACAGGTCTGAAGTGGTATCTCATTGTGGTCTTGATTTGCATTTCCCTGATGATTAGTAATGCCAAGCATCTTTTCACGTTCCTATTGGCCATTTATACATCTTCTTTGGCAAAATGTCTTTGGCTTTTTGCCCGTTTTTAAAATGGACCTTTTCCCCCCCCATCAAGTCGTCTGAATTCTTTATACATTTTTGGATATATGATTTGCAAATATTTTCTCTCATTTCATAGATTGCCTTTTCATTTTGTTAATTGTTTCTTTTGCTATGCATGATAAATTCTTCTTTGTTGTCTTATCTGGAAATCACATTTTGTAGCATATTTAGAAATTAAAAACTGAAAGCATTTCAAAATGGGGACAAATAATATAGACATCTTGATATGGTTACCTGTTTAGCAGTTGTTTCCTAGAATAGAATATAAAAGCACAAGGATTTTTCCTACTTTACTGCCAGCGCTTGGAACAGTGCCTGGAATGCATAGCTACCCTAGATCAGAAGGGTATTGCTGAACTGAAAAAGAGTGCTTCCTCCCTGTATATGGTTATGTGACTTTTAGGCTTCCATCTTTATTCATATCTCCCTCCACTCTCATATTTTTCGTAGTTCTTGGGCTGAGAGTTGAAAATTTCTTTCCAATCCATTGACACATACTTTGTCCCCCCACCCCTTTATTTCACATATTCCCATCAAAAGTTACAAGCATGTTTCTGTAGAATCTTTCCTGAAATATAGGAAGGATAATTGGCAAAATGTAGCCTTTTAAGTCCAAACTCCCTTTAGAGTTGGGTCTCTTTCTTTAGCTTTAGATTTTCAGGAAAACTGAAAGAGGCATTGGATATATTTAGTCACGAAAGCAGTGCAATTGGTCAGAGTGCACCAAATATGACCTATCATCATTTTCCTTCTGGAAATCACTCCTTCTCTTTATGTTACCTGGTTTGTCTGCTAAGACAGAGAAATGAAACTTCTATACTCAAAGGAAAATGGAAAGAATGCTGAGGCATTCATAGGAAGTAAATGAGACCTTAGACAAAATTGGAAAGGAGGAAATAAAAAAATGCAAAACTATTGGCATGAGGTAGACGAAAAGTTAAAATATGCTCATCATAAGTTGCTCTGCTTTGACAAGAGCACAAGTACAAATGTGACCATATAATTAGAAAACAGACTTTGTAGTCAGTCTTTATATTTAGTTTCAAGCAGCACCAATCCCACCTGGGAAGGTACAGCTTTCCATTTGTCATCTGTTTGCACAGACAGCAGCTTTAGGAGTTAGGATCAGCAAAAGTTGATTACTAAGAAAGAGAATGTCGGGGTGAGAGAAAAGGGAGAGTACGTAATAGGTGCCAGGTGTTTGGCAGGGAGAAAGGTCAATATCTGAGATGTGTGGAGGAGGTCCAGAAAATGGAGGGGATGATGTATTAATGTGGGAAATGCACCTTCCTTGCTAAGTACTGAGCTCTGTGTCAGCAGGAACCATTTTCTGCTTTGTTGAAAGAATATTGCCAGAAGCATTTTTGGTATTCAATAAATATTTATTGAAAGAATAAATGGTTATAAGTTTCTGTTGGATATTTTGTGCTAAGGTATTAAGTGATTTAACTGAGGTTAAATGATGGTGATGAATTTCAAATATCGACTAGTTTTCCTATTAAGATTTCTCAGTATTTTTTAAAAAAATTTATTTCACACATATTACACTCCATGTCCTTTAGAAGATTCGTCAGCTAAGGGCACATGTCTTTCCCCAAGCCTTCTGGTTTGAGAAAATAATTAGGATGACGGGTTTTTCTCTACATAGCATTGAGGACGGGGGAGATAATGTCCACGTTCTAACCTGGATCCATTTTGTTGGGAATGAGTTCTCTGAGGGCTGAAGCTGCACAGAGCCATTCTAATCAATTTGTAGAAGGAAAAGTTAGTGAGGGGTTGGAAAGAGGGTTTGGTCGATTGTGTTTGAGCCTCATGGAGGCTGTTAGCACCTCTCTGGGAGTTTCACATTCTCTGATATCCCAATGCTTGTATTTTTGTCTTTGTGCTATGGTAATACCAAGGCATATTTTACTATTTGTAGGAATGAGGAAGGATCTCAAAATTTGGATGCTACAGTGCAAGTTGCACCACCAACTGTTTTTGTAAGCAAAGAAAAATAAAGCCCTTCATGAAAAACTAATGAAGAAATTTCCTTTCCAAGTTATGAGAAAATGAATGCATGTATTCCTTCCCTAAGGAAAGAAATAAGATGACTTTATTTATATCATACCTTGTTCCATAAAGGATTAAGACAGCATTATAATGACTTTAAAAGGATCTTTCTATCAAGCCTTTAGTATTAGCTGTTGGAAGCCATTTTTGTCAATATTACCAATGTTCCTTCGCTGCAGCCAGATACAGGTCTGCAGTGATGAATTAACTAAAGGAGCTTCTAAGAATGGAAACCTGAAATTCCAAGTAACTGAGGTGAGGGGAGGCAAAACTGAATTGGGATGTAAACTATAGCGATTTGAGTATGAAACTCTCACTTTCCAGTATACCTTATTTGGTTCATACTATTTAGACCCTTGTAATGTATCTGGTAATTTACATCTGAATTAAAAGAAGTGAAAGAAATATCAAATAGATTAAAAAATCTCTGAGTCATAGAGTAGAAATGGGGACATATAAGTGGAATGAAATATTCAAAGGCATTACATGTGTCTGTGATCGTAAAAAGTATTTTGTGTGGCGTATTTGCCAAAACCTATTCATTCTGATGCTCTTTCTTCTCTGCACAATTAAAGAAATTATACATGGGATATGGGCAATAGGTTGTTTAATGATGGCAAGGAAACAAACACCTGATACTCGTCTTGTTTAAAAAGGTGTATTATACATGTGTATTCTGGAAATTATTGAAAGCAAAATTTTCACACTGACTGGGATTCGTATTGTGACACTTATCTTGAAAACTTTATATTCTTCTCCCCACTAGCTTAATACAGAGATTAAAAGATCATCTAGGGGGTGACTGGGTGGCTCAGTGGGTTAAGCGTCCGACTTCAGCTCAGGTCATAATCTTGTGGTCTGTGCGTTCGAGCCCTGCATCAGGCTTTGTGCTGACAGCTCAGAGCCTGGAGCCTGCTTCGGATCCTGTGTCTCCCTCTCTCTCTGCCCCTCCCTGCTCTGTCTCTCTCTCTCTCTCTCACTCTCAAAAATAAATACAACATTAAAAAATAAAAAAAATCATCTGTTTATGTTCATCTTTTCAATAATTAAATATATTTATTAAAAAACTAGTGATGGTATCATGGGAATTACAACGAATTATTCAAAATCTTACCACACAATGTGTTACATTTATACAAATGTTTATAAAGTATAAAAATGTCTGTAATGAAAAAGCAATGGCCAATAAGAGCTGGGAAGTGAGATTAAGTGTTTTACAGAAGATTAGTACTTTTTATAAACTCTGAAGGGTAGATAGGTGTGTAATCTGTGGATAGCATTTGAGTGGCAGAAAGAGAATGAGGAAGGGCAAAACACTGGAAAAGGAGAAGTATCGTTTAGAAATGAAAAATGCACATGTTTTAGCTGGAGTCTTCAAATAAGGAGCCAGGGAAGAATTTTGAAAACATTGTTCGAGGCTTTGTAAATCAGTTATGATTTGTATTTTAGCAATGTAGCATATGGTGGCAGAAGCTTACTCAATTAAGACAGTATTTTGGGGAGATGAATCCAACTCAGTATTCAGGATAGATTTGGACCAAGTTGGAAAGAGACGCAGGAGGAGTGAGGAGGATGTAGTGGCAGTAATGAGAGTGAGATGGAAAAGGTCTGACAGCCTATGGGGTGGCAATTAAATTAGGGGGCAAAAAAGGGAGGCCAACTGCTTTAAATTATTTTTTTAAAACAACTTTTTTTACGAAAGTTTTATCATAGTGCTTATGAGGAACGATTGTGGAGTATTTTGCTTTGTTTTTGTTTTTCACATGAAGACAAGTACTTCTGGAAGTTTGTTTTCAGAAATGAAGGATTTGTGTAAATACATATCTATTGTATCCAGGGAACATCTGTTCCCCTTTAGAAAATTAAAGATGGCAATGTCAAAAAACTCATCTCATTTCCGGAGAAACCAAGCATCTGACAAAGGCTGACTTTTGACTCCCAAAATGAATAATTTCACAGAATGTCAGTTTTTAATTAAAAAAAAGTTAAGTGTACTTAGAAGAGCAGTGAGAAGAAACAGTGACACCAAGCAAATGATGTTGCAAGGGCCTGGGTGAATTATAACTACATTCCTGTAGATTTTGGCTTTTTTTTTAAATTGAAGTTGCTTCTCCATTTTAAACACGTTGGAATATTTGTATTAATATGTCTATTCAGTTCAACTAATTCAGTCCTTTTTCAACATAATAAATAAATTGAGAATGATGCTGAATATTACAAATCTGTGCCACCAGATGTGTTAAATACATAGATATCTTTTGGACAAAAATTGAGAGAAAATGAATGAAATCATACTAAATTTACACTAAAAACTCCATAATTATTTCACTGAAATATGTATTGGCCTCAGAAACACAGGTAGCCATTTTATTTACATTCGTCCTGTAATTTTGTTAGCTTCCTGTTCTTTCTATTGCCTATAGGTTGATTTCTAACTCATGGAATCCTGATGTCAGGAAGAGTAATGGTTTTATTAAAAGAAGGCCACAAATCTGCAAGCTCATCAAGCATTGTCTATATATTAAAGAAATAATATGCCTGATACATATTTGCAAGATTTCATCACAAATATAGGCAGAGTCGACTATGTAATGGCCAGATTTAGGCTTAACCCTTAGTTTTAAGTCCCTCTCTTGCCTTCTTTGAGCTCTGCTTTTCTTTGTTCATTGGCTTCCCTCTTTTTTAGTGCAGACTTTCTTCATACAGCTGGGAAGATGGCTGCGACGGGCTCCAGCTTACATTGTCCTTATGGCTTCTAACTGCAAAGGAAGAGTGCACCTTTCCCAGTTGCTCCAGCAAGAAAAGGGGGTGGAGCGGGGGGGGGGGTGGGGAGGCTCAGAGAGGCTTCTGATTGGCTTCCCTGCTTATTCATGGAATTATTGTGAGGGAGTTTGGGTTGGGGTATGTGGCTGGGAAGAATGTCAGTCTCATCTTTCCAATGGAAAGCAGGGAGCTGAGTTTCCCAAAGGAGCAGAAGCTGTGCAATAATATAAGGACACAGCTTACAGTGATTTATGATATTAAAAAAGATTCCCTAGTTGTGGAAATTTTGAGAACCAAAGTTTATAGGAAAAAGTCCAAACTTCTTCGTATGGTAGCCATATGAACCTGATTAATGTTTGTACTCTTCTTTTCTCTTTTTTCCTTCCTTTTCTGTTTCTTCTCACCCCTTTGTGGTCTCATGAACCATTCATACTGCTGATTTTTGCGGATGTCTGGATTTATGCTCACTAATTTCATTTTCCTGTAATGCCTTTCCCTCTTTTATAGATGCTCAATCCACCTCACTGTCCTGAGATATTTTTCCACCTTCTCAAGCAAAATCTGTTGTTCTATTCTGCAGAGGATCTTGTATACAGATATCTCAAGGAAAAGTTTGTGGGGAGGACAAAGCTGGCACCTTACTTTCATGGTATAAAGAAGTTCAAAATCATTTGTAGTTAGAAAAAAACCCCAATCTGACATCTTTATGCCCAATTGATATGAAGCAAATCCATGTTTCCTACATTGTTTACATGTGACTCTGGAATGTAGGGTCTTGTAGCAGGAAAAAGCATGGGTTGAGGGTTCACATTCCAGTTCTGGCACTCATTAGCTGAGCAATCTGGTGCAGTAGATTCTATAAGCCACAATTTTTTCCCCATCTAATTAATAGGGATGTAAATAATAGAATCTCCTTCAGATTATGATGTGGAACAATGATCATTAGATTAAACTGTCTCATCATGTTATTCAAATCTTCTATATCCTTACTGATTTTTATATCTGTTGGCTTTATGAGCAAATGAAAGAGGTGTATTAAAATATCATGCTGTTTTAGCTCTGTAAGTTCTTGCTTCATAAGGGATTATATGATTATGTTCATACAAAGTTAGCAGTGTTGTATGTTTTGTTGTCTTTTTTGTCTGACTCTAAAATTTTCTGTCATTTTTTTTAGTCCTATTCTACGAAATGTGTCTACTGTGCATCTGTGATGTTTCTAGTTTATTGTATTTACTAAATATTTAGCTTGATAATGGTTTTGACCATTCCATACCTTAAATTCTGTCTGTAATTCTTGATTCTAATATTGGAAAATCTAGAAAAACAATAGAAATAGAAACAAATGAACAGGATATCCAGATAATCAAAGATTTTTAAATAACTATATTAATATGTGTCTAAAAATCTATGACAAGACTGGGGCGTTTGAGAGGGAAATGAACCTTATTTTAAAATATTGGGATTTTTGGGGGTGGGGGAGAGGGGAAAGTGGGTGATTGGCATTGAGGAGGGCACCTGTTGGGGTGAACACTGGGTGTTGTGTGGAAACCAATTTGACAATAAATTATATATATAAAAAATAAAACAAAATATTGGGATTTCAAGAACTGACAACACAATAACTGATATGAAGGATGGATTAATAACAGATTAGAAACAAATGTAAGATGAAATACTGAGAGATCAAAGATTGGCAAGTACGGGAAAAAATGAAAGAAGCAATGAATGAACAGGGATAACATACATATAATCCAACTTCCAGAAGTAGTGGACAAAGCTCACTTACTTGATTTTCTCCTCCCAAAGGCAGCCAGACCTCCCACATGTCATTAATTAAGTTATACAGTGGTGTAAAGAGTAGTCTTCAGTCCTTCCCAGAATCAGTTTCTTCCTTTTACTCCTTGTTCCTAAGGGGAGATCTAGTTTTACCTGGCTTTCTCTTATTCAAGCCTGACCTCAAATCCAGTTCTCATTTTCCCAGGCAGGTGACCTGCTGAAACTCCTCAGTTTTTCAGCCTCTCTACTAGAATGCCAGATGCCATAATAGAGGAGCTGGTCCCAGATCTGGGTTCATTGCTTTAGGTTATCTTTTTCTCTTGGTCTTAATTCTGCAGTTCTTCCTCTTGTTAACACTTTAGTACAAATATTTCTTTTCATTTTTTCATCTCTTCTGTTATTCAACATGTCTAGCCCATTTTTTTTGGAAATGGAACTATTTCTGATTGATTTTCAAGGTAGTTAGAACAAACTGTCCAAAATAATTTTTAGAGGGATGTATGGATACTATATCGGTTTCTGGCACATAAAGACTCTGTTAAAAACTACAGCCTCTTCTCTTACTCTGGCCTGGCTTCTAAGAGATATCTTTGTTCTTCCTCTGTGACTTATTTCTCCTTTCTTAGACCATGTTGGTTGCCTGATCTTCTTTGTAGTTTTGATGAAAGTAAAAATAAAACAGCACCTGTATTTTAATTCCTTCATATAAGCCATTTAACCCAAATTACTTCAAATTGTAACACAAATACCTTCTTGCTTAAAGATAAGGTAATCCTGTATCTCTGACATCTGGACTAAAATTAGGACAGGGAAATTAGAGGCTAGGGCTCTAATAGTTAAGGGGCATAAGGATATCCCATACTCCTTTTCCCCAGTGACCCAGTCCAGCTTCTTTTATCAGTCAGTTTTATCAGTACAGACAAAATAGTTTGGAAGCTCACAGGGCTCCTGACTGCTAACTCTAGTTTTTATCTGCACTTCTGGACAGGCTTGATAAGGCAACAATCTTCTTGGACCACTGCCTTTGGGAGAAGGAGATAGTCAAATGCATGGGCTTAGGTTTCCACTTTAATCCTAGAACTTTATTTCCTGGTTTAATCCAAGTTTCTCAAGAAATGATTCACACTGCCGGTTGTTTCACAAGCCCAATAGATTTGGAGGCTTGACTTTAACTATGAAACATGGAAAAGAGATTTACTTGGAAGATGAATATATTGAAAGATACAAGAAAGATACTAAAAAACTCAAGGCATGTCTGAGTTGGCATTTTATTTTTGCTCACATTTGTATTTCTCTCTGTGATAGAACTATCTGCAGAAGGTATATTGTTGATGGTTGAGAGAGTGTCACCACTTTTTAATAAAACCAAAATTTTTCCAAGTGAAATATTGTCAAAAAAGTAAAATTTCTATCTACCAAAGAAAGACTAAACTTAAATAATAAGTAACATGTATAGTCCTATTAATATATAACTTATTACTAAAATAGATGCCTTTTCCCCCAGGAAATTCTAGTTGTTAATTGGCTGTTCAAATGTGTGTGTGAAGTGTCTGATTCCATCACTGATTTTCTCTGCCTATGAAAACTGCGTCTGCACATTTGATTATGATTTGTTAACTCAAGGCTAATAATTTTCTTTTTCTTTTTCTTTTTTTTTGAGAATTTCCCTGGGACTCACTGGCTGTGGACAATCCTACTAATATCCACATTTTGCTGTTATGCTGTCCACTTCTGCATCCCTGTAGGGTCCCCACAAAAGGCCTGGACAATTATTTCTGGGAGACCACTGTGTCTGGATGTGATCATTTAGAGTTCCCTTCATGCTTCCACTGAGGTTGCCTTTTCTGCTGTCTAGAAATTATTTTGGGTGGAAGGTGTGTCCCATCTCTATCATTGGAGCTTCTTTTCCCTCTAAGAATGTTGTCTCTCTCTCTTAAAAACTGAGAACAAACTGAGGGTTGATGGGGGGTGGGAGGGAGGGGAGGGTAGGTGATGGGTATTGAAGAGGGCATCTTTTGGGGTGAGCACTGGGTGTTGTATGGAAACCAGTTTGACAATAAATTTCATATGTTAAAAAAAAAAGAATTTTCTCTCTCTATGTAGGTTTCAGGGTTTTTGTTTTTGAGGTTTTTATTTTTTGAAATTCTATAGCACAGGAACTTTGAGGTCACATTTAGAAGTGTGTTCTTTTATATCATCACTATTTTGAAGCCAGGTTATATTCCTTGCAAAAACTGGGAAAAACACTCCACCTAATCTGCAGGTGACTCGGTCCACAGCAGCTCCACTTGCCCCTCAGCCTGTCTCATAATGTCCCAAATGTATACAGCTTTCTCAAATTTTAAAACACTGATATCAACCTAGTGCTTAAACTGAATCCATGGGATTAGGCTAGGGAAGTCTCTCCTTTCATTATCTCTTTCCTCTCATCCCTGACCCATTGCCTCATTTGGCAGGTACAAAACAAAAACAAAGGCCCCATAATAAGCTTACGCCTGGTGAGCCCCTTTATTCCTATAAACTCATATTCCATATAAACTCATACAAAGAGGCACTTCAGATGGTGAAGTGGGGCTCCAACCCGCCAGTTCATCAGACAGACATAGTGAAAATTTGAATTTAGACTCAAACATGTACAGAATCTTGACAACTTCCCAATATATTTAATCTCCATAGAAGGAAAAAAGTTACAAATTATACTTTTATCAATAACCACCATCTACTTGTTGGAAACCAAACATTTGGCCAGCTGTTTGGAGTATGAAATGTGGCTATGGTAAGAACATATAGCTTTGTTGATGCTCTAATTTTTTATGATTCTAGATTGTTCCTCTTAAGGAAATGAAGACTAAATTGTTGAGGGTATTTGAGGGGGAAGGAGAAAAAGAAAGCAGAATGTGGTGTTAATTTCCTATCATGTTGGCCCAACTATAATCTTTATATAAAAGCATAACCATTAAATGAAATGTTTCTTATACATTATTTAAGATTACTTAATTATACAATTGGAGAAATATCTCCAAGAATCATTTTATTGGATCATTTTCAATATTAATATTGAAATATCAATATGAAGGTTTAAAGGTCACTCAAGGGCAAGTGTATTACTTCTTTGGATAGCCTGTCCATGATTGTTGTCATTCTACCTTATGTCTGAAACATCACCCAACAATCCAAATCTTCTTTTTCTTTTCTATCATGAAACTAGGGCATGGGAAGAAGGTAGCTAGCAACTCATATTATGTGTGCACATATTGTGTGTATGTCTGTGTGTGTGTGTGTATATAATACATAGGTGTTTACATATGTATATGATCAAAAAAGAATTGCAGTCATTTGTACGGAAAGAAAGGAAATATGGAAATATAATATGAAAAACTTTGAGTAAAGAAAAACACCCGCTCTAGCACATAGGAATTTGAGAATGAACAATCACATGCCGTCTAACTTTAAGTCACCACTGAGTATTAACGTTAGGATTTTGTTGGGCTCTAAGGGGAGCTAAGCTTCTTTAAAGAAACGAACCATTTCTTTATATACTTTTATACGAGGCTTTTGAAATGGGTTCTATCGAAGGCAATGAGAAAGTTTCATTTAGCAAATTATAATTCTACCATGCTTAATGAAAGAGAAGTGTCCTGAAAGTATCCTGAAGGATAGTGTCCTTAATAGAACCTAGCTCACTCACCTCACTCAGAGGTTTTCCAAGTGAACAAACGTATTTGGGTTTTAAAATCAAGGGTTACAGTTCTCTCCTTCCCTCCCTCCCACTCTCGCACTCTTCCACACACTCTCTCTTCCTCTCTTCCTTTCCTCCCTCCTTATTAAATTAAGCCAGATGCAAATATTTTTGGTCCAATTTTGACACTGGACCAAATTATTTAGGAACTCAGTGGTATTTATATTTTTGTCTTGCCATTAGTTTGCTTTTTCTTAGTAATCTCTTTGCTTTTTAGAGCATTAAGCTTTTTCCTTTGCCAAGTTAGGTTGTTCTTAACTACTTTATTAGATTCATGTTAGACAAAACAGTTTTGAGCAGCACATGGAGGGTACTTTGTTAAACTATTCAAATTCTGTATGAAACCTGTTCAGTGGATAGTAGTTTTTTTTTTTTTTTCCAAAGTTCTCTTGGAAATAACATTACAATTTAAATTTATTATTTAAAGTTTTCTTTTAAAGGCTGGGTTACAGTGAATCCTATGTACTTGGTTTATGGTACAGATAGCAGAAATATTTGATTTAAAAAACTAGTTTTACAGATTTAATCAGTTCCTGTGAAGCCATTTCATCCACTTTCATGCTCTGAACCATACATTTCATGCTTCTTTTTTGTGGGCTAAAACTACATTGCCTCCCAAACACTTCGATTTTTTTTCCGAGATGTTTCTTTGGTCTCTTTTAGATTCTAATGATACTTGTTACATTCAAAAACTATATTCTTAACAGTAAACTATATGTTTCCACCATAAGTTTATGGCTGACCACTTTCCCTGGATGATAGCTCAGGACCCATCTTTAGCTGTAGTTTTATGAGGTCAGCTGTTTTTCTCTCCAGTGCTGTCTGTTAAACTAATTCCCTATTCCATGGTTTTCCTGCTCCACCCAACATTCTCTCTAAGGAAAGTGCCACACTGGGGAAGTGTTTTCCTTTCTCAGTGGTAAATCTATCTGTCTATGTCTATGTCTGTGTCTGTGTCTGTATCTATATATCTATACACATATATGTATATATACATATGTACACTTATATGTGTGTGTGTGGATATATATATATATCCACACACACACAGTGTGTGGATATATATATATATATCCACACACACACACACACACACACATATATATATATATATATATCCATTTTATATATTTGTCCATTCATCAGTCGATGAACATTGGGCTCTCTCCATAGCTTGGCTATTGTTGATAATGTTGCTGTAAATATTGAGGTAGAGATACCCCTTCAAATCTGTATTTTTGTATCTTTTGGGTAAATACCTAATAGTGTAATTGCTAGACCATAGGGTAGTTATATTTTTAGTTGTTTGAAGGACCTCCATATTGTTCTCCAGAGTTGCTGCACCAGTTTGCATTCTCACCAACAGTGCAAGACGGTTCCCCTTTCTTTGCATCCTTGTCAACACTTGTTTCTTGTGTTATTAATTTTAGCCATTCTGACTGGTGTGAAGTGGTATCTCATGGTGGTTTTGATTTGTGTTTCCCTAATGATGAGTGACATTGAGCATCTTTTCATGTGTCTGTTAGCCATCTGGATGTCTTCTTTGGAAAAGTGTCTATTCATGTCTTCTGCCCATTTCTTAACTGGTTTGTTTGTTTTTTGGGTGTTAAGTTTGATAAGTTCTTTACAGATTTTGGACACTAACCCTTTATCAGATATGTCATTTGCAAATATCTTCTCCCATTTCATAGTCTGCCTTTTAGTTTTGTTGATTGTTTCCTTTGCTGTGCAGAAGCCTTTTATCTTGATGAGGTCCCAATAATTCATGTTTGTTTTCATTTCCCTTGCCTTTTATGACATGTCTAGTAAGAAGTTGCTGCACCCAAGGTCAAAGGAGTTGGTGTCTGTTTTCTTATGTAGGATTTTGATGGTGTCCTGTTTCACATTTATGTCTTTCATCCATTTTGAGTTTGTTTTTGTGTATGGTGTAAGAAAGTGGTACAGTTTTCCCAAAAGCATTTGTTGACAGGTTTGTGTTTTTCCCATTGGATATTCTTTCCTGCTTTGTTGAAGATGAGTTGACCATATAGTTAAGGGTCTATTTCTGGGTTTTCTGTTCTGTTCCATTGATCTATGTGTCTGGTTTTGTTCCAGTATCATACCGTCTTGATACTACAGCTTTGTAATATAGATTGAAATCTGGAATCATGTCTCCAGTTTTGTTCTTCTGTTTCAGGACTGTTTGGGCTCTTCAGGGTCTTTTGTGGTTCCATACAAATTTTAGTATTGTTTGATCTACCTCTGCAAAGAATGCTTGTGGTATTTTGATAGGGATTGCATTAAATGTGTAGATTGTTTTGGGTAATATGGACATTTTAACAATGTTTGTTCTTCCAATCCATGAGCATGGAATACTTTTCCACTTCTTTGTTTCGTCTTCAATGTCTTTCATATGTCTTCTATAGTTTTCAGAGTACAGTTCTTTTACCACTTATTTAGGTTTATTCCTAGGTATCAACTGTAAATAGGATTGATTCCTTGCTTTATTTTTCTGCTGCTTCATTATTGGTGTATAGATATGCAACAGATTTCTGCACACTGATTTTATATCTGTAACTTTGATGAATTCATGTGTTAGTTCTAGCAATTTTTTGGTGGAGTCTTTAAGGTTTTCTACAGGGTATCATGTTATCTGCAAATAGTGAAAGTTTGACTTCTTCCTTACTGATTTGTATTCCCTTTACTTCTGTTGGTTGTTGGATTGCTGAGGCTAAAGGCTTCTTTCTATACTTAAATATTAAATACTATTGAATTAAATACTATTTAATATTATTATATTAAATAGTAATGGTGAGAGTGGGCATACTTGTCTTGTTCCTGACTGTAGGAGAGAGGATATCAGTTTTTCCCCGTTGAGGATGATATTAGCTGTGGGTTTTTCATATATGGCCTTTATGATGTTGAGGTATGTTCCATGTATCCCTACATTCTTGAGGGTTTTTATAAAAATGGATGCTGTGTTTTGTCAAATGATTTTTCTACGTCTATTGAGAGGATCATATTACCCTTTCTTTTATTAATGTGCTATATCACATTGATTGACTTGCAAATATTGAACCAGCCCAGGAATAAATCCCACTTTATCATGATGAATAATTCTCTTAATGTACTGTTGAATTCAACTTGCAGTATCTTGCTGAGAATTTTTGCATCCAGGATCATCAGGGATGTAGGCCTATAATTCTCCTTTTTTAGTGGGTTTTTTGTCTGGTTTTGGAATCAAGGTAATGTTGGCTTCACAGAATGAGTTTAGAAGCTTTCCTTCCATTTCTATTTTTTGGAATAGTTTGAGAAGAATAGATATTAACTTTTCTTTAAATGTCTGGTCGAATTCTCTTGGGAACCCATCTAGCCCAGGACTCTTGTTTTTTGGGGAGATTTTTGGTAACTGATTCAATTTCTTTGCTGGTTATGGGTATGTTCAAATTTTCTATTTCTTCCTAGTTCATTGTTGGTGGTTTGTATGTTTCTAGGAATTTGTCTATTTTTTCCAGATTGCCCAGTTTGTTGGCATGTAATTTTTCATAGTATTTTCTTATAATTGTCTTTCTGTGTTGTTGGTTCTGATTTTCCTCTTTCATTCATGATTTTATTTATTTGGGTCTTTTCTCTTTTCTTTTTGATAAGCCTGGCTAGGAGGCTTTCAATTATGTTTTTTTTCCCCCTGAAAATTAGCTCTTACTTCTGTTGGCTATTCTATTGTTTTATTATTTCTATATCATTTATTTCTTCTCTAATCTTTATTATTTCCCTTCTTCTGCTAGATTTAGGTTTTATTTGCTGTTCCTTTTCTAGATCCTTTAGGTGTAAGGTTAGATTGTGTATTGGGGACCTTTCCTCCTTCTTGAGATAGGCCTGAATTGCAATATAATTTCTTCTTAGGACTATCTTTGATACATTCCAAAGTGTTTGGACTGTGGTGTTTTCATTTTCATTGGCTCCCATGTATTTTATTATTTCTTCTTTAATTTCTTGGTTACCCATTCATTCTTTAGTAGGATTTTTTTTAACTTCCATGTATTTGGGGGCTTTCCAAATTTTTCTTGTGGTTGACTTCAAGTTTCATAGCATTGTGATCTGAAAATATCATGGTATTATCTCTATCTTTTTATACCTATTGAGGGATTATTTGTGACCCAGTTTTATTTTGGAGAATATTCTATGTGTACTTGAGAAGAATGTATATTCTCCTGCTTTAGGATGAAATGTTGCAAATATATCTGTTAAAGTCCATCTGGTCCAGTGTGTCATTCATAGCCATTGTTTCCTTGATTTTTTGCTTAGATGATCTGTACATTGCCGTATTTAGGGTATTAAAATCCCCTACTATTATTGTATTATTATCAATGAGTTTCTTTATGTTTGTTATTAATTGGTTTATATATTTGGGTATTTTCAAGTTGGGGGATAAATATTTATAATTATTGACTCTTCTTGATGGATAGACCCATTAATTATGATATAATACCCTTCTTTATCTCTTATTGGAGACTTTGTTTTAATGTTTATTTATTTTTGGGAGAGAGAGAGAGAGTGAGCACAAGTGGGTGAGGAGCAGAGAGAGAGGGATACATAGAATTTGAGCTGTCAGCACAGAGCCTGATATAGGGCTCAACCGCACAATCTGTGAGATCATGACCTGAGCTGAAGTCAGAGGCTTAACAGACTGAGCCACCTAGGCACCCCTAGAGTATTTGTTTTAAATCCAGTTTGTCTGATATAAGTATGGCTACTCCGACTTTCTTTTGACATCCATTAGCATGACAGATGGTTCTCTATCCCCTCACTTTCAATCTTCAGGTGACTTTATGCCTAAAATGAGCCTCTCATAGGCAGCATATAGATGGATCTTGTTTTTTATCCATTCTGATACTCTATGTCTTTTGATTGGAGTGTTTCATCCATTTATATTCAGAGTGATTATTGAAAGATATGAATTTAGAGCCATTGTGTTGCTTGTAAAGTTGGTGTTTCTGGTGATATTCTCTACTCCTTTGTAGTCTTTGTTGCTTTAGTCTTTAAAAAAATTTTTAAAAAAATTTTTCCTCCATTCAAAGAGTCCCCCCTAAAATTCTTTGCAGGCTGTTTTAGTGGTTATGAACTTTAGTTTTTGTTTGGGAAACTCTTTATCTCTCTTTCTATTCTGAATGACAGCCTTGCTGAATAAAGAATATACTTGGCTGCATATTTTTCCCATTCAGCATATTGAATATTTCCTACCACAACCTTCTGGCCTGCCAAGTTTCAGTGGACATGTCTCCTGATAACCTTATGTGTCTACCCTTGGTTAAGGGTAGGTTAAGGACCTTTTGTCCCTAGCTGCTTCCAGAGCTTTCTCTATATCTTTGTATTTTGCAAGCTTCACTGTGATACGTTGTGGTGTTGATCTGTCTTTCTTGATTTTCAGGGGAGTTTTCTGTGCCTCTTGTAATTGAATGTGTGTTTTCTTCCCCCGATCCAGGGAAGTTCTCAGCTATTATTTGTTCAAATAAACCTTCTGCCCTTTTCCCCCTCTCTTCTTCTTTTGGGACTCCTATGATACGGATATTGTTTCATTTTATGGGGTCACTAAATTCCCTAAGTCTCCCCTTGTGATCTAACAGTGTCCTTTCTGTCTTATTTTCAGATTCATTGTTTTCCATAGTTTTATCTGCTATATCACCTATTCTGTCCTCTGTTTCTTCAATCCTAGTTGTGACTATATCCAGTTGGTTTTGCATCTCATTTATAATAACATTTTTTTATTTCAGCCTGACTAGTTTTCAGTATGATTAGTTTTTAGGTCTTTTGTCTCTGTAGCAAGGGTTTCTTTGGTGTATTCTATGTTTTTTTTTCCAAGCCCAGTTAGTAGTCTTATGAGTGATGTTCTAAATTCTTGTTAAGATATATTGCTTATGTCTGTTTTGAGCAAGTCCCTGGTGGTGATTTCTTCTTGACCTTTCTTTTGGGGAGAATTTCCCCATCTTGCTATGTTGGCTGTTTCTGTTTTTATGTGTTTTAAAAGCTTGTTTGTTAGGTTTCCTGTAGCTGAGAGACCTGCTATATTAACAAAGGGTTATACACTGTCCCAGGCCTGGTACTTCAGGAAGTGTTTCTGGTGTATGATGTGTGTAGTCTGCTCTTGCATTTTGGCTGCTCTTTCCCACTGGTTAGTCCTCTGCAGAGCTCCTCCTTGTTTGCAGTGGGGGGTGTTTGGACCTTTAGCTAGGTGTGCTTTGACTTGTTTGTTAAAAGAAGCCTGGGGGAAAAAAAGGGGAGGGAGGAAGCCTGATTCCAAAAAAAGAGAAAAAGGGAATGAAAAAAAAAAAACAGACAATAAAAAAACTATAAGGCTGATCTGGAGAAAAAGACAGGAAAAAGAAAAAGAAAAAGAAATGAAAAATTGAAGCCTCATCCCTCCCCCCCAAAAAAGAAAAAAAGAAAAAAAAAAAGGAAATGAAACAAACACACGGGAAACGATGAGCCTGATTCCAAAAGAAAAAAAAAAAAAGAAAGAAAAGAGAAAAAAGAAAAAAAAATTAAACCTGGTCCTATCTTCACCAGAACTGTGGTTTTGTTTTGAAGCACTCAATTTTCAGTACACATTATACATGCAGGGTACTGCCTGTTCTTGTGGAGGAGAGGGCCAATATGGTAGCTCAGAGTCAGGCTTGCCCCAATTTTAAGCAGTTACCAGTCACAGGGGGGCTGGGTTTGGTGTAAACAGGTCCTGCCTCCACTGGGGCTGCTGTGCTGCTCTCTGAAGTCGCACCGTGTTGGTGTTGGGGGGAAAATGGCGCCACCCCAATCTCTCATCCCCGGACAGGGGATCTCACCAACCTCACTGTTCTAGCAGCCCTCACAGAATAGTGAGGGCAGTCAGCTCACTCTGTGCCACAACTCTTGGTTTTTTCTTTGTCATGTGGCTGGGTATCAAAACTCAAAGTCTTAAAGGATCTGGCACCGGGCAGGCCTACTCCACTTGCTCTGGAGCAGAGCCTCTCTACACTGTGTCTGAAGTCGTCTGTCTTGGAAAAACAGTCCCACGCCTGTGCAGTGCATGGAATCTATGGTGTAACACCACTAAAATCAGCAAAGGTTGTATTCCCTCTGAGCGTGCCTCCGTCCCCTGCTGACAAAAGGCCTCTTATGGGTGCCTGCAGCATCTTTTGTCCTTGGGGAGGCAATATACCTCTTCCAGAAATACTCCAGGAAGGGGAATGTTCTCTCCCAGTGTGCCCTGGAGATCTCTATACCATGCTATGCCCTCTGGGGCCAGCTCCCTCCTCCCTAGGAGTGCATGCCATAGCTCTGCTCCAAAGAAAGTTGCACACTTCCAAAACCTCAGAATTTGAGCTCCAAAGACTGTTTGCAAAAAACCCTGCAACACTCAGTACTTCTTGCTTCCCAGTCCATGATCTAGAGAGGTTCTACTCTGTGTGAACCCGTGTTGCACTCTCTCAACACCCCCCTCTATGTTGTCCCTCCACAGAAAGGGTTCCTGCCCCTCTGTGGAACTGCCATTTTTCTCTACCCCAGTTCACTTCCATGCACCTAGTCCTGCCACGCTGTCTCCCTCCAACCATGGAGATCCTTCTGCCAGTCCTCAGACTGATTTCCTGGGTGTTCCATGGTATCTGATCTCAATACATACCTGTGTTTGAGGGATGAAGGAAGCCTGGTCCCCCTACTTCTCTGCCACCTTAACTTCTCTCCGCAAACTACTACTTCTTATTAGTTGTATTTTGAGAAACACTTGTTTGAAAAAAAAATCACAAAAGCATTCAATAATGGATTCAAATGTGATTGCATATTGTTAACTTTAAGGGGGAGGGTCTATGCTCAAAAAGCATTTTGTACATATGTATGCATGACTTTCTTTTTTGGAGGGTTGTGTATATGGCTTAAAGCATTTCCATCCATAGTGCCCCAGACTTAGTGTTTGTTAAAGTTGGGTACTGTTTGCCTATGCCGGTTTTTCATCTTCCTTGAGATATCTACTCCCATAATACTAACTAGATATTTATGTTGATATTCTGGAACCTTACATTAGTATGTTTTTTTGTCTTTAAATTCTATGACTCTTTTGTATGACCAGATAAAAATATTGGTTGATTAATTAGAAATTTTTCTTTTCTGGTTTATTAAAATTTTTCTTTTCTGGTTTAATATCTTTATTCATAACTCTCTTTTACTATTCTTAGCAAATCCTAAGCTTATGACCTTTACTTTATCATGGGTGGTATAAATCAGCACTGATATTTTGAAGCTTGGAACTTGGGAGAAAATAAAATGAGCTTATTGTCTGCTAACATTTTACTTTGCAAAAGAGATACTATTGTGGACTAAAATTTATCTCCCCCCAAATTTATATATTGAAGCCCTAACCCTCCATATGACTATATTCAGAGAAAGGGCTTTAAAGAGGTAATTATTGAGGTCATGAGGACTGATGTCCTTAGGGGCAGCAGGACTGGTGTTCTAGAGACACCAGGAGTGCATGTTCATAGAGGAGAGGCTACGTGAGAACAAAGAAGATGGTCATCTGTATGCCTCATAGAACAGCCTCAGGAGAAACCAAATCTGTCAACACCTTGATGTTGGACTTACAGCCTCCAGAGGTATAAAAAGTTAAATTTCTGTTTAAGCCTGGGGCTTAAGTCTGTGTTTTTTTTGTTAAGACAGCCCTAGTGGTTTATTAATGATATAATCAGCATTAGGTACAGTAAAGCACTGGTCTGACTTGGTGTTTAAAATTTTATTAATTTAGCCTTATTTTTTAACTTCAGTAGGAGTATTTGAGTTGAATCCAAAGATATAGTTGATTTCAAGTGTAGCCACACTATCGTCATTTATCACTGAACATGAGGTTTTAAGGTAAAAAGTCCATAAACTCATCCACTATTTCATATTTCCAAGCTTTGAAACTTGCAAATGGTGATGGAGTACCTGTTAAAGCTAGTTCCAGATTTCTAAGAATGAATTTGGAAACTGGAATAGTGCTGTAGATGTTGGCTCTGTTGTATAATATACACTATCTTGTTGGGTGAAGTTGTGTCGGGAAAATCTGCACATTAGGTATATTCACCATAAATTGTAATAAAACAATATTCTTAGGAGTTTGAAAGAGGCTGTCTCTCTCTCTGCTGTATAATGCTTGTAAGTTGGCAGAAGTGTTTTACTATTCATCAGTGTGCTAATGTGATTACTTTTAGACAAGACAGATGCTTGGATCTTCTAGGATTTCAGAAATGCTTATTTGGCATCAAAGGGATCATAAATCTATTGTATGTGATTAAAATAAAGTCTCAAAATAGACTTGTGACTTGGCCATTCAAAGCAAAATCTAAGGATTTGCCTATAAGCTGCCAAAAGAGCTATTCAATTTAGTCATGTAGGTTTCAAAATGACAATTTAGCGAAAAATGTCAGTTGTGCTACTAGGTGATATAAAAAGCAAGATAATATTTGGTTAGATAAATTGTTGGTTTTCATTTTCTTTTTAATTTTGGTCATATTTTCTGAGCTATTATATGTATTTTTTTTCATTGCCTGATTAGGACTTAAGCTGAGATTTGCCAGAAATGTTCAAGGAAGGAAGACTGCAGCAAAATTATCAAGACATTAGCATTTTAAGCATATTTATAACATTTTGGAATAAATGAAAAGCAACATTAACAAAAAACAAGATAACAAACACTTCTTTAGTAATAATAAGAGTTGAGTGCTATCTGCTAGGTACTGCATTAAATTGTTAATATATACGTATCAAATTTAGTCCTTCAAACAACCCTATGAGGTAGATATTATTTTATATGTGAGTAAACTGAGTCACAGGGGGTTAAGGAAAGCAGTCAAGCTGCAGAACTAATAAGGGATTTGAGCTAGGGCTGTCCAGCTCTAGGGCCTGTGTTCTGACCTCATTAACTTCACGGTGCCTTCATGCGCTAGTAAATACATATTGGGTATTAGGTGATTTGTTGAGTAATGGGTTAAAAGCGTTTGCAGATGTTACCACAACTTTGATGAGAATATAACTTTTGTTAATAGCATGTAATTTTCGAGATAAGTTTATTAAATTGCATTCTAATTTGTCAATAGTTGATAAGATCACAAACAGCTGGTAAGAAGAGTGGTTTTTATTCTAAGCTCTTGTTTATTTTTAATGAAATTAAATACAATAACAATCACATGGTATTTTGAATTTCACATAAGGATTTGATTCTTTTCAATTTATTTAAGCCCTGAAATAATTGTTTTTGATAGGGCATCTGTTAATATTATTTCTTTTTACAGATCATGCAAAGGAAACTGATTTCAAGTGACATGCTACAGATTTTATGGTGAATAAATTAGAGTTATTTGTTTATTTGTTTGTTTTCTCTTTGCTTTTTTCACTAAAATTCTTATGTTGTTGAAAAATGCTATAAATTCACTGAGGATTCCTAGAGTTTGTGAGAAAATATTTTCAAAGTAAAGAATCTTACATTTGAATAATTCATAAGCCTAATTGATAAACTGGTTTAATGTATATATACACACATGTATATACATATATATGTATTATACTCATATAGTTTATATATATGGTATATGTGATATATGTGCATATGTATATTACGTGTACATAATACACATTTATTTATGAACTGCTTTGAGAGTGTTCTCTCTCCTTCAGTCTGTCTGTTTCTCTCTATATACATACACACACATGCACACATTTATGTGTATACATACGGATCTTTCAAAGCAAATCTTAGTGGTATAGACACTTGAACTTGAAAACATTTTAGTGATGGGTACATTGGAATCATATTATTTGCTAGTTTCACTTAATTACTTTTAGCAATGTTTTGGGGGTCCTAACATGATTATTCACTTTTTCATCTTTCTTTCTTCATTGTTACAAATTGAAAAATTGACCCAAGCAGCAAAATGAGGCAAATTAATGTATCAGATTTTATTGCTGGTAAAGTTGGACAGTAGAATGTGGTGGGTGACCCAAGGCTCTCTTTTAAGACAATAAGCCTATAGAGTGGGGCTCACCCTGTTCTTCGTGGAGTGTCAGACACAGAAGATGAAACAGAGTGAGACCCGGTTGGGCCTACTGGGAGAGATGCATTTTGTTTGCCCAGCATCTGGGAACTTGTGTGAACAAGTTCAACTATGCTGGGGCTCAGAGGGCCATAAGCAAGAGATAGGCTGAGTAGAGTTGACATCACTTCCGCAGAATTCACTGGTCACAGGAGCCAATCATTATTCACTGTCTTGGGGAGGAGTGACTTATAGGATGAAGAAGAATGTAGACACTTTTCTCTAGAATGTGGAATTGTTGAATAAAAATTTCCTGTTCAGCATCACAGTGGAAATGTAGCAAGAAGATCTGGGTCCTCCTGTATCCCCATTGGTGTGTCCTCTTAACCCATTGCAGCATAGAATCTGAGCCCCAAATTCTTTCTCTATTCTATTTTTCACGTTAAATTATGCTCAGCTATACGCTCCAAAATAGCTTATGAGAGACTGTGCAGGTGACCCATGATGACATAAATACCACAAATACAACGCCAGCAACATAAAAATCAGTATGAATCCCTTCTTGTTATTAAATTTCTGGGTATAAATTAAAGCCCACAAATAAATAGTCTATTAAATAGTCAATCCTTTTTGGCACTCCTTCCCCAATATTCTTATATAATAAAGTTATTCTCAATAATAGAAACCTGAGATCTTGAGGCTGTTTTTTTCTATGTCTGCTTTATGACAGACAAGAGAGTACAGCCTCAGTAGGGCATCTCCTCTACAAGTAATGGATAATGCTTTCAGGAATAGCCAATTGTGACAGGTGTGCAAGCAAGTACCTGTGTCAGTCCTTTTATAGTCTGTTCCTCCCCAGATGGCCGGTGGTTTACAACGTGAAGAAAGTATCTCTGAAACATTTGTACCAAAGAAGTCACTCCCTTCACTACTTGCAGGAATTTCTATAACTCTTCTTCCCTATTTAAGTGAGGAATCAATCCATACTAGGAACTTCTCAGCAATTTTAAAAACCTACATGTCTGTGTCTTACTTCAGATTAATTAAGTCAGAATCTCTAGGGGTGGGACACAGGCATAAATATATTTTAAAGTACCTTGAGTTAAAATCCACTAAGAGAATGGAAGATGAGCATTTCATAATAGAATCTCTGTTCCTTACCTCAGGGAGGTGGCCTATGTTTTCATTCATTCTTGGTGGATTTATAGTCAGTCTCCATGTTGCTCAACAATGACCTTATATTAAGGATCAGAGGACCTGCAGAACTTGACAGTCCCAGATATATTGTTGGCACAGGCTTCAGAATCTTCCTCATATCTTGGTCATGCTTTGCACACTGATAATTTTATTTTTAATCTCATTATTTCCCAAACTGGTAGATTGTATATGTTTGGATCGATTTTCTCATTTGAACATCAGTATCCTTAGGAAGCATTCTCCAGAGCATTAATCATTACATTCTTGACAAGATCCCCAGGCACCCCAATCTAAGCCTACTGTGTCCCAAGGGTTTTTGTATAAGGCCTGTTCCATATCATTTGGCATACTTCTGTCTCGACATTCTGGGAATCTTAATGATATCCCTGCTGGAATCTGATAGAAAGGTAAATGTGTGTGGCCCCTGATTATTGTGTGAAGTAAGTATGATGCTGATGAATATCTCTGCTTAGGCTTCCAGCAGTTCAGCATATACAGCATCATAGGCCATCTCTTTTCTGCAACTACTGAAGCTACCTTATCATCTGAGTTCAAGAATTTGTGTTTGAAAACTAGGTAAACATCTATATAATTTTTTAGGCTGCTGATGAGTAGGATCAAGCAAATAGATAGTAATAAGTGGAATTTCTCTTCCTAAACTAGCCTCTATGTCAACAGAAGCATCCGTAGAGTAGGGCACGTGACGGAGAGTGAGGGAACATGGGTCTGAACAGACAAGTTTATGTCTCAGTTTAAACAGATTTGCTAAAGATTAGCCTTGTCCTCTAAGTAATAAAACCTTCCTGGTTTGTAATCACAGGGGAAGGTAAAAGATAAATATTATGCAGGACAGAGCACAGACTGAAGCAGACAGAGAAATAATGAGGGCTCAGAATTAGTTTCTTACTCTTCACTTAGAATGAATAGAAAAAATCCAAGAGAATAATACTTAAATATGATCTAAATTTGTATTTTATTTGCATCAATCACAAAATAATTGATATTTTAGTCCCATCTAGATGGGTGAATAGCAATAGCCACTTGCGAGTTTTTCCTAATTCTTCTTTTGATTTCATATTTTTTAAATTCTTCCTTTCTTCTGCATGCTGCATGTGCGTATTTTAAAATATGTCTGTGTCTTTTTGCAATAATTGTGATTTGATATTTAATGACTGTAATAAATTAAACAGCATCTATCTAGTAATAAAAACTACATTACATTCATAGTCTACAAACCTTTATAATCTGGTTTGAAATTTCTAGGAAAAATGAAAAGAAACCGAGTTGAAACTCTGATCATGTTGCATTAGGTTATCACTGTACTCCCTCTCTTTTTTTTAATGTTTATTTATTTTTGAAGGAGAGAGAGACAGAGTGTGAGTCGGGGGGGGTGGGCAGAGAGAGGGGGAGACACAGAATCCAAAGAGGCTCCAGGCTCTGGGCTGTCAGCACAGAGCCCGATGCGGGGCTCAAACCCACAAACCGCAAGATCATGACCCGAGCCGAAGTCGGACGCTCAACAGACTGAGCCACCCAGGCGCCCCACTGTACTCTTCATATTCAAAACAGGGTCTGCATATGTGACAAGAAGCTAGAATGTCTCCAGTAGATCACATCAGAGAAGTGTTACATCCTCTGCTCACTTAAAACTAATAAAATTTCTCTTTATGTAACGTTCTTTGTATTAGCGCCTACTGCATCTATTTTCAGGTGTAGCCTCATTACTGAAAAAAACCCAGGGAGGAAAAATCCTTGGTGAAATACCACAATGAAATGAGTTCATTTTTAAGGATGACTGAAAATGTAGGACAATTAATCACATTGTCTTATGTGGACAGTAAAGATGAAATATGGGGTATTGTAATAAATCTCTCATGGATTTGTGATAGTCCAATTAGGGTAGGCTAATCAGATATTTGGAAAGTAATGTACTGCCCATTGATTTTCTTTGCTAGAGGAATGGGATCTCACCATTCATATCTCCCAAACCTTGACACCTAATTACTATCAATTTTGTTTATTTGATCCATATTTTTCTATTCCTTTTACTACAGCAAAGTCTGCTGAAATATTGAATACCAGTGATGGCCTTTAAGCTTGAATTTGAGACATCTCCTTGTTTCCTGGAGCGGCTTAATGCAGTGGTCTGAAGGGTGAATGTGAATCGTAGATCAAGGGGGATTATGTGAGTCTGGCTGGAACTTTATCAGCTGTCAGATTTAAAGTGCATGCATGAAGTTGTAGGTAGAAGACAAGGTCAGAAATATGGGGCATGGAATTCCAAACAGATTGGAAAAGGGAAAATGAAGATGGTTCAGGAAGAAGCTTAAATGTTAACTTCTTGGCCTAACTAGATAGGGTGGGCTTAATGGGCAAGGCCAGGCAGGACTCACACAAATTACAGCAGAGTGGATTAACTATAGTAGTTAATCTCAGGAAATGTCCTTGTCCCCTCTCTCCATTTTGGCTACAGCAGCCCTGATGAGTGACACTTGGCTTCCTCTTTCTTTTCTGTTTAAAAAGAATAGTCTCTCTACTCTCATCTTTCATCAACCCCTGCCCAATTCCCAATCCCCACCGAGGGAGGACAAGTCTGTTTAGTATACCTGTTGTAGTCATAGCGCCACGGTCCCTAAATCGTCAATTACATCAGAGTAGTAGGTGATAAAATGTGAATGACTACAAAACATTTGTAATACTGTTCAGTGGTCAGAAGGAATGGTATAGATCTGCAGATTATAATGTAAACAGAGGGGCACGTGGGCGGCTCAGTCAGTTGAGCATCCAACTTCGGCTCAGGTCATGATCTCACCGTGTGTGAGTTTGAGCCCCACATCGAATTGCACTTTCAGGACAGAGCCTGCTTGGAATTCTCTCTCTCTCTCCTTCTCTCTCTCTGCCCCTCCCCTACTCATGCTCTCTCACTCTCAAAATAAATAAATAAACTTTAAAAAATTAAAATAAATAAAGATCTAAATATTATGTTGAAAAAGGTGGAGCAATCATTTTGTGTAAATTATAAGCATTTAAATTATAAGTATTACAGGCATACATACAGGTAAATTAATTTACAGAAGATAGCTTAGAGGGATATACATTAAATGTGTCAGTGTGGGGGGTGCCTGGGTGGCTCATTTAGTTAAACGTTGGACTCTTGATTTCGGCTCAGGTCATGATTTCACGGTTTGTGGAGTGAAGCCTTGTGTTGGGCTCTGTGCTGCGTTAGCACGGAGCCTGCTTGGAATTCTCTCTCCCTTTCTCTCCACCCCTCCCCTACTCATGTGTATGCACGCTCTCTCTCTCAAAATAAATAAACTTAAAAAAAAGACGTGTCAGTGTGAATGCCTGTGAGGGAAGAGGAGTCATATTTGGGGTGGAGGATGAAGGGAAAATGAGGAAACAGGAACAGATGGCTGGGTACAGACCAATCATAATCAAGTGCCATAGAATAAGAAGTGAAAATCAAATCACTTTGTTACACCTCCTGTCCAAACTGAACACACGAATAAATGAATGAATGAATAACATTAAAATCAATTAATGAATGTCTGAAATCTCATCCTATTTGTTTCACCCTATAATTTGACTAATCCCTGAATTTTATGAAGAGAAACCATTTTTGTTTGCTAAGTTTAAAATTGTTGCTAAAATTTATCCAGTATGATATCAAGGAGAATTCAGATAACACTTTGGATTTGGAATGTCTTTAGAACTGTTTTGAGAGATTCCTCCCTAACATATCCATGGGAGGACACTGAGGCTAGAAACTGGGATTTGCACAAGCTAAAGCCATTGGCACAGAAAGGGACTTCCAACGTGTTGTTCACACTGCTGGGTAAATAGCTGGTCATGGGATGCCTGGGTGGCTCAGTTGGTTAAGCATCTTACTCTTGATTTCAGTTCAGGTCATGATCTCAGGGTTTGCGAGTTTGAGCCCTGCCTTGGGCTCCATGCTGACAGCTCTGTCTCAAAAATAAATAGATTAATTAAACAAAACAAAACAAAACAAGAAAAAACTAGCCATAGCATGCACAGTTGCTCACTTTCTGGCTTGCTGTTTGGCATAGAGAGAGAAACATAGTTCCAAGAAGTGAGAAAATATGGATCAGGCATCTGTGGAGTGAGACTTCTCAATATCTTAAACCACTGGCAAAAAATTGACAGTGTTTTATTAGCCTCTGTTAAGAACTAAAGACTACTTATCCATTTATTTATGTGGCAATGAAGGTGAAATTTTGGCAAGTTAATTGATGACCGTAAATAATGTAATTACAAGTGTAAAACTAAAGGGGAGAGAAGCAGTGGATCTGAGAGGTCCTGAGGAGCTGTTGAAAGCAGTTGAATTAGAAACTTGAGGGATTTGGTACTAGTCCCCACTCTCTATGATTGAGTCCCTTCCTCAGTAAGGTGGATGTGATAACATCTTCAGAAGAAGACCCTGAAGGACTATAAGGTCCTAGTTGTTAGGATCAAGTTTCCACATGGACACCATGTTCTCTTAGTAGGAAGTTGTTTGTGATCTTCGTTTACAGTAAGGGATAAAGGCATATCTCTGAGCACACGTGAAAAAACATGACTTGCAAATTAACATCTGTCAGGTGGGCAAACCTTTCATAAAACATAATTTCAGGGCTGCCGGGGTGGCTCAGTTGCTTAAGCAGTCGACTCTTGATTTAGGCTCAGGTCATGATCTCATGGTTGTGCAACAGAGCATGGTTGAGGCTCCCTACTGGGCAGGGAGCCTGCTTGGGATTCTCTCTCTCCCTCTGCCCTTCCCCCACTCGTGTGCACATGTGCACTCTCTCAAAAAAAAATTAGAAACAGAAGTTTCATAAATTATAATGGCTATACTATTTAGATACTACGCTTGATCTTAGCCAAAAGGCCGAGAAGTGATTATACTATTTAGATAATTATGGCTTTAAAGATTCTTTAATGAAGCTGGAGAAAAAAACATTCATGGAAATATCAGATAGCTATTTTATTATTAGAGCCAGCAATAATGTTACTATTATAAATCTCCATTTAATTTATCTGATGTTTCTTTATGTCCCATTATTTTAACCTTACAAGAATTTTCTGAGGGAAAGAGGTTGATATGATTCCATTTAGAATGGAAGAGACTGAGGTTCTGTGTGATTCCTTTTAACAGGCCATACCATTTGAAGTGTTTGAAGAACACTGAGAGGGATTTTTTTCTAGCTCTGACATGGGTCTAAATTTCTTGCATTATAGAATAATAGGTAGCAGCTCAGCTCCACCCTAGTATAAAACTCTGTCATATCCACTCTTGTTCTGAAATGTAAAAATATTGGGTCCTATGACACCTAGTACAAACCACAGATAGGGTGTGATTTAGGATACGGTGGTCAATATCTGATTTTGGCTGTGAGTACTAGAATAATAAGATTTTAAGTCTTTTCTCTTACAGTATCATACAAATGTGTACCTCCAGAGAATGGGCACTGAAGTATAAAATTGCAAGGACTGTTAATGCACATATACCAATGGAGATGACAATATCATATCATATAAAGCTGGAATGAGAATCTCTTGTTTAAATATGTAAACAAGTCAAGCCACTCACTGTGTATGATGTAGGCAATTTGCAAAATTATGCAAAGTGTTTAAGGTTACCAAGACATGTTAATACACTGAGGCACAATTTAATGCTTGGTGTGTTTTCCAAATGTGCATAATTTACTCCTTGGTACTGTTTTTTATGATGTGTGACAAATATCCCCAATGCCAAGTGATTAATTTCCAAGTAACAGGGAGCTTTTTTTCCCATCTTGCTTTGGTAAATTTCTGGACGAGCCCAGACTGACAGGCTTTTGCCATGGCTCTGAGCAGGCCACCTTGGTCTTGGCCTTGGCCATCTGGACAGAGGCGATGGTATCAGACATCCCTCAGCTACTATGTGCATCTGAACTTTGAGAGAATGTAGTACATTTGGCCGTTTTAATGTCCTGTATCGATATTATGCTCCACTGTCTGTTTGCATAGACTCAAGACTCAAGACTTTCTCTGTTCAAGAATGTCTGGGGCGCCTGGGTGGCTCAGTCAGTTGAGGGTCTGACTTCAACTAAGGTCACGATCTCATGGTTCATGGGTTTGAGCCCTGTGCCAAGCTCTGTGCTGACAGCTTGGAGCCTCGAACCTGCTTCCGATTCTGTGTCTTTCTCTCTGCCCCCTGCTCGCACTCTGTCTCTGTCTCTCTCAAAAATAAATACATATTAAAAAAAAAAAAAGAAGGGAATTTCTGGATGGCCTCTAGAACTTGACCAGGTCCTCTGTGAATATCCCTATCTTTGTCTCCATGGGAATTTTGATTACAGTTCTCAAATTTCAAAATAAAGCTAACTAATCATTTCTGTACATGACGATCAATTCACATTCTCTTTTCAAATTTTCTTGGCCATCTTTAAAAGATGTACCTCTCAGAGGTGAAATGGAATAGCATATGTTGACAGAAACAGAAAAAGGAAGAAAATAAATGGCGTAAGCAAAATATACTGCAGCACAGAGATAAGAAGAGATGTATACAAAACAGTCTGTCATTCATTAAAAAAAAAAAATCCCATAGCCTTTAGGCTGAGATCTACAGGGAAAAAAATAGCAGCAGAAAAAAGGAGCCTACCTGCCAAATATATGGTACAGTGTTCATTACTAAATTGAAAGCCCTTGTAAGGTTATGATACAAATGTTACTGTGTCAGTTGAGTCAAAGTTCTGTTGAGTGTGTACTGTTGAGAGCCTGCAACCTCACCACTGTATCCACTGCAAGGTCCCCCCCTACATTCTGACCCTGGGGGAGGCTCCAGACCATGTAGCAAACTCCATGTGCTACGCCAGACCTAGAACTTGTCTTAATTACTACAGTATCAACTTGGGAGTGGAGCAGAATTGCTGGAGTGCTGTTCGAAGACAACAAAATAAGTGGGCAGTAATAGTGGCAGATCAGAAGAATTGGTTCAGACCAAGTATTTGAGGCTCACCTTCAACAGCGAAGGTAAAAGAAACTTGGCGGTAAGTTTTCTGTTTGCCAGCCCTGTGACAGGATCGTGATGTGCCTAGTTCTGACGAGCAAACAGTGACCTTTTAGAGTTGGGGAGAGTTGGCACATACGTGATATGATTACATCCTTATCACTAAGTGAATATATACCTGACAAAGGGGAACATACTCTCCTGTCATGCACAAAATAACAATGATAATAACTAAAACTTATTGAGTGTTTTACTATGTGGCAGGCATTATTCTGAGACTCCTTTCTATGCTACTTAATTTTGACACAAACCTAACATGCCAGATGCAAATTCTCAACCCTTAATCATTCATGCTACTGATCACTGTAAACTTACTTAAGTATTTAAATACTCTGATCCGTGAGATAAAAAGCAATGAACTAATTAAAAATGAAAGTAGGAAACAAGCATTTGGATTAGGCTTTCTAGGAGCATTCCAGAGTTTTGAGAATAGTTAGACATGCATTTGGACATAAATTTTCAAGAAAAATATTTTTTCATTTATGAAAATAGGAGGCCACGTGATTCTCTGTGGAAATTTTAGGTAAAGAAAAAATTCAAAGCTATGAAATTTTAAATGGAATAGAGGAGTGTTCTCAACCTTAGCCACACATTGGACTCACTTGGGGAACTTTAAAAACTTACAAATGTCTGAGTTCCACTCCAGATATTCTTACTGAATTGGTGCCATATGTGGGTTTCTGGAGGCTGGCCAGGAGGCATCCACTGCAAAATCTCAAGACTTGACTTGAGGGTAGCTTCTGGTAAAGCCTAAGCACTCAGGAGGGAATCAGGGTGACCTGGGTTGGAAATCACAAATCCGCATGTATGAATTGTTTGATTTTGGAAGATGAACTTTTACCTTCTGAGATTCAGTCTTCCCATGTATACTATGGGGATAATAATAGCACTTTGAATTTGCAGAATGCGCACGAATCTCTTGGAAATGCATACATGTCTTTTAGCGTAGTGCTTGGCATTTCATGATCACTCAAAAACACTGCAGGCAGATAATAGGTGAGAGTTTCCCCCCAAATTATGAGACAGTGACATGGAAAATCAGTAAGGCAGAGCTATTACTGAGTTTAATGCTTGAATTGATGATCTCTATGCATGTTAAATGATATATATTTACCTATTTATCTATAAGCTATCTTTCCATTCGTCTATCAATTATTAGCTAACTAGCAAACTAATAGCTTTTGTAGAGCAGGGATTCCTCCTCATTTTCTTGGTACTAACTTAGATTCCAAGGCACATTAGAGAGTCAGACGACATGAACATGTAAATAAGGCAGCTTTACAGAATTATTTTCCTATCTTCCCTCCCACCCCAAGAATCTTCACAATCCCCAATGTCTCAGTCTTCTGGGATCTCTCTCTGCCTTACCTCAGTCTTGCTTACTGAAATGTCCATTAGGAAATCCAAGACCTCTTTTTGACTACCCTGGAGAAGGCATTTAATTTGTTAACATGTTAGTCACATTGGCCATGGTTCTAAGAGGCCCAGAACCATGAGTCATTCTATCTTTCTGTGAGGTCTTGTACTGACTCCTGACTAAGAGTCAACATCTGCTTTTCTGATTCTGCTTAATTCCCTATCTCCTGGTTCATAACCATGACCATGTGGAAGTTTCAGGTTTTTGACTGCCGTAAGCTACTGTTCCCAAGTAATGGCAGATGAGCAAGTGCTTTAGGATGTGACATCACTCAAGAATACATGCTTATGAGTTACTGCAAATGTCTTGGCTATTAACCTTCTTCATTGGGCCAGATATATTTTAAAATGTCTCACTTTTCCATTGTATCAGAGTTAAGGGAGTCTGATTAAAGTGGGCATATGTCCTTTTTTAATTAATTAATATGAAAACACAGCAGTAAAGATGCTTGCTGATAATAAAGGAACCATTTTTTAAAAGTCTAACATTTACTTACTTAAGCAATTCATAATTGTTCTTTAAAGAAATAATTTTTTAATGTTGTTTTATCTGGCCACATTCCATTCATTCTACGTGTGTTAGTTTAAGCATCATAACAAACTTGTGAAGTTGATGCTATTACTATGTCTAGTTTACAGCTAAAAAACCAAGGACATCCAATTAGAAACTGATGGAGAAAAAAATTAAATGTAGGCAATCTGGTTCCCAAAAATGGATTCTTTAACATTATACCCTCTTATCAACAGCAAAGGTTTACCAACACAGTAATGCCCTAACAGCATGCAAAAAATTCCTTTTTATTTTTTCTGGCATTTAATCACGGTCAAGTGATAATACTGGGTTCATTGTTCCTTTCTTTATTTAACTCTGTTGAGTGATGCCTTGCAGGGAGGTCCCTGATCATGAAGTTATCAATAATGAAAGTTTTCTTTCTAGTGTTCAAAATACGCAACCTGAAGCAATGGTCCTCTGATACAACATTTTTCTTTTGGAGCTCCATTTTCCTTCTGAAAGTCATTTCCCTTGGGCAGATTTTTCCAATTAGATAATTGTCTCTCAGGTAAAACTCGGCTTCCAGCTTTTTCAGCGGTTACTCAAAATCTGACTTTTTTTTTTGTCTGATTGCCTTTTAAAAGCTAAAATCCTGAGTTTTTATAAATTTTTCTTGCATAAACTGTTTAAATTGGACCTAGTGATAACTTCATTTATGAGAAGTTTTTAAAGGCTCCAACTAATTTTCATACAGAAATATCCTAGATAGAGTAACTCCTCCTCAACTTGGAACCCTCTTTGTTGGTAGGTAATTATTACCTAAATATCACCAGTCCTAAACTATATGGACACAAAGGAAATCACATTAATCTTCATAGCTCAAATGTCTAGTCTTACCAACTGCATATGCAGAAATTCCACACAGTTCCCTCTGGTGTTTCTCTTGGACCACAGAGGTGCCCTTGTGGGAATTCACACACCTGTCTTTTGCATTACCAGATGGCATCCATCAACTCCATTCCTTCCTGTTCTGACTTCTCTGTGAAGCTCCTAGAAGTGTAGCTTCAATATGGTTGGTGGCAAAGTGCATAATGAGAATATTATAAGAACACCAACGAGCACATGAAGGACACTGTCCAAGGCTGTGTCTCACGCCACCCATCCCTGTAGGGCTGGAGATGTGCTAAGTTCTGCGTAGATGAGGAGGAATTACACTCTCCAAGTCTGCATTGCCCTGTGTTACCTCAGTCCAGGAACAGCAATATTTCTACCCAGTGTCTCTTAAAAAATAGCAACCTATTTTCTGGCCCTGAACCATTTTTCATAAAGGGCTTAAAACTTGTCCAAGTGATTGGGCAGGGAACAGCTGCCTTAAAATAATAACCATTTCTTTCCATCGGTTTTCTCTCCCCTGGGCCCCTTTATGAAAACTAATGTCAAAGTTCCTTTCTCAACCTTCTGTGTAATGTGTACCTCTTGTCCCTGTGCAGAGACTGGAGTGTGAGTTATATAATTCCACTCAGCAGACACACTTATTCCAGGATTTACTTCTATTTACTTTTCCATGGCTAACAGCATTTTGATTCTACCAAATCATGACTCATTTCTGTTGGGGAACAATTAGAAAAAGAGAAAGAAAAACCTGGAAATTGCAATGAGAAATGAAGCAGACAACAGAGTTTAAGAATAGAGGATCTGCAATTAAGTTTCGGGGCTATAAAGGTCAGCCAGAGTGTTAGATCTGCACTCGTGAGATTATTAGAAAAAATGGAATTTAAGGTGTGTTCTGTGGAAAAACAAATACAAACCTTTTAGTGTGATGTCATCTTCACCTGAGCTAAGATTCTATAACCCCAAATGTTGGGGAAGCCTGTTGAAAAATACCTTTTTAGCATAAATGAGTGCATTACATAAAGATACCTTCCATTCTTCCATCTCCAACAAAGTATTCATTTTCAGGACCGTAGGGAGATTACAGAGGATATTAATAACTCTAAACCATGTATCAAACACCCATTAACATTTGTGTGGAATCTCAGATCCTAGAAAATGAAAACACTTCTGGGCGTGTGTATTTTCTGCAACCAAGACAAAAAATAAAAAAAAATCTGGATGAAGGTGTTGGTAAGAGAAAATCTAAGGCTGTTATCTAGTGAACAAAGGGACAGTAAGTGGAAATGAATTTTAATGTCTCATTATTAGTAATTTGGGATGTGCAAAACACCTTTTATGTTTTACTCTAGTAAAATCTTTTCATTTTAGTGATTGTAAAAGTCCCTTTTGCATGTAACTTTGATCTTCTGAATCCTGTTTTCCCCAGAGGATCTTAGGCTTCTCGATGAGTAAGACAGGGTCTGCTTTTTTCTCTTTACAACTCGTCTTCGTAAGGTGAATGGCTGGCTAGGAGGTGTCATAGAATTTCAAATAATTCATCCTTTTGGATTACGAAGAATTATATTTTTGTGAGTTTAATGAAAATTCCATTATCATCAAGGACATGCTTTATTCTTTTAGCAGGACCTATGTTTGTTTTTGAAAAATCTGTAATACTGGTCTCCACCATGTTTGTGTGTGTCATCAGAGAGCAGTAATAAAGGAGGCACTGTGTATCAGGGTCACGTACCACAGGATCAGCTGAAAACCTCACCATCTGCTTGTTAGAGAGTGTGTGATTTGAGAGTGACAGAGCATCCTCTCAGATCTCTCCACTCATTCCTGATGGCTGAGAGGACGAGATCCTTTCACCTAGGGTACTGGTTTAGATGTTAACAGGAGCATATCTCTTTTTCATGTGAACTTCATTAGCTCAAAGAAAGAGTGGGAAGCTTGAATTTGTAAGACAAAAGAGAAGGGGGAAATTTTCTAAGGAAGGGGTTTGGGAAAGGAGATTAGTAGGTAGAAGAGGGAAGAAGAGGAGGGAGAATTAGAAAGGAGAGAGAAGGAGAGAAATTGAGTGGGAAGAGGGAGGAAGGAGGAAAGGAAAAAGATCTTTATGAGCCAATTGCCAAAATCTATAGCCAACCTTTCTGTGGTACATGACGAAAAATTAAGTTAAGGTTAAAATTCCTGCCCTTTGTTCTACTGCTCTGTGAAGATCCACCAGATTCTTCCTATTCTCCTATTGTATTTCAGGCGTGTGTTTGATATGGAGAAACTAGCAGGTAAAATGCCCTTAAGAAAAGTGATGGTAACTGTTCAACTTCTAAGGATTCCATGGAGATAGGGTTGTGTGCCATCCCCAGTCCCTCTTAGAAAACAAATTAGTCATCCCTCGTTTCCTACCTGGCAAGCACGGGAAGCTGTGAACTAGAACTCTAGAACTCCTGGATAGCAAGGACTATTTCTACAAGATTAAAGGGAAGGGGACCGATTACTGATGGCAGTCAAGGTAGGAAACAGAAACACTAACAATGAATGCTCACAGGTGACTAAAATCAGTCAAAGTGATGGCTGAAAGCTCACCAAAAGTAGCTGTTTTCAGAGAGAATTTACTAGATGTTGAAAGAACTAAAGTTTAGAGGCTGGTGAAGTAATTCCATATTTTATGAGGTCAAAGGTGGACATAGACCCGTTGGAGATCACAAGGAGATTCAGGTACCATCTGAAGACATCTATGGGCATTTTCTCAGATTTCCGGTAACAGGCAGAGTGAAACTTACCTCATCATTATTAAAAGGCAGTGAGAACAAAGCTAGTCTGAGGAA